>NW_019525480.1:546207-546271 GCF_002814215.2 Seriola lalandi dorsalis
TGTGCACCGAGGCACCGGACGCAGGGTAGAAAACACACACACACACACACACACCTGTCTCTTA
>NW_019525480.1:546321-558832 GCF_002814215.2 Seriola lalandi dorsalis
TTTTTAGGGCCCGGGGGCAGTTGCTCGCTGTTGCCCCAGATGGCGACGGTCCAGCCGGTCGGGCTCTCGTCTCCCCTGCAGATCTTTCCCTCCTCCCTCAAGCCGTCTCCTCTCTCCGTCTCTCTAGTAGCTTTCGCAGCAGGCGCCAACGCTGGTGTGAAAAACATATCCTGTCTGCTCTGATGCCATGTTTGTTTTTTATTGCCCCCCCCACACACACACACCTCTCCACCTCCCCGCCCACACACCTGCTTTACATTCTGAGTGTGAAGGACGAGATTAAACACACAGAGAGATACAAATCTGAGTGTGAAATAAATAAATCTGAATGTAAAGGCTGATATCAGGGGTTTTATTGTCTGAACAGCATCATGTTTTAATGATGGCTAACAGACTGACACACACACACACACACACACACACACTCCTCAGTTTCAGCTCTAACCCTCCACTGAACTCTGAGTGCTCCCCCTGGAGGAGGGGCGACTTCAGGCGACTTCAGGCTCTCGAGTCATTTTCTGGTCGTTTCACTGAACCTGCTCTGACAAAAGCCAGAGAGAATAATTGACAGAGAACCAGAGAAGAAGAGGAAGAAGAAGAAGAAGAAACACAGTGTGGGAAATGTATTTTCTATGGCGGCTTGACGGCAGAGCGATGAAGACGAGGCGCTCACGTTTGAACAGGAAGCTTTGATCCTCTTCCTCTGCGTAATTGAAGTTGTCACTCGCTTTGTTACCTGTTCAACCTGAAGCTGTTTCCCAGCGGAGCGCGGAGCCGGCAGGAGTTCACTCCGCAGGCTCGGGACAGAGAGCGGAAAATAAACAAATACAGAGAAAGGGACAAATTACAGGGAAGGGATTTGTGCACACAGAGGACGTGAGAGAAAATGCTGTTTCCCTCCACATCACATCACATCACAGCAGGTTTTTATGAAGAATCAGAATCAGAATACTTTATTGATCCACAGGGGGAAGTGAGGTTGAGTTACAGTTGCTCCTTCAGCAGAGAACAGGGAATACGAAGTAGATTATAAAGCTAAAGGTAGAAATAAAGATAAATATAGACACAAAATATAAAAAATATGTCCTTATACTATAATATGAAGCTTGAAGGTTTTGGGGAGTTTTGGAAAGCACTTGTCAGAGCTTATAGAAGTGGATGTAAATTGACTTTTGGTGACATTTATTGTTTATCAAACAAATGAGTTAATGTCTCGACAAAAGCACAGAAATATCCAGGATCCAGTTTAATTCACGTTAGTCGCACTGACCTTCACTCCTCTCAACAAATCATTTCTTCTTGTGCATTTTGACCTGTGACCCTTTAAACACAGCTGTAATATTTCTTAAAAGTAGCTTTGTGAAATGTGAAGATTTTCTCTTTGGACCTTGATGAAGTGTTTCTGCTGAGCGACAGTTTGCTGACGGAAACTGATTCCTCTGATTTTTGTTGTTTGTTTGTCAGAAACCCATAAAACGAAAACACACTGAGCCGCGCAGATCTCTTCTATTTTTCACAGTTCTACAGTAAGAACGGTGATTTACAGAACCGGGTCGCGTCCTCGTGTCCTCTCAGTGGTTCCTGTGTATCGGATGTTTTTGTAGTTTTCACACGTTTCTGTTTTAAAGGCTCTTAAATACTTTTACACTGTGACTTTGTATTTGATATTTACAGTCTAGTTTTCTACACAGATATTATTATATTTTGATATTTGATATTTTTCTTCCTTTCATTCGTACGCTGCCATCAGACAAACAGCTGGAGGTGGCGCTCTCATGTTATTGGTTTACGTGTCTGCGCGGCGTTTTAAACATGTTTGAACTCGCAGAACGTTGGTGTGTCCCTCGGCCGTTCACCTGGCAGCTCGGCGGGACTCCGAGCTGTCGCTGTCATTAAAAGCTTTTCTCGTTTCTCTCTTTCCTCAGCGTCTGCAAAACGGAGGAGGCGAAGGACGACACGGAGAGCAAGGCTGATGCAGGGGAGGATAGAGACGAGAGCAGCAAGGTGAAGACGAAGGTCTCCAGAGACGCCACATTAGTATTTAAAAAGATCTCTCTCTCTCTCTCTCTCTCTCTCTCTCTCTCTCTCTTTCTCTCTCTCTCTCAACATCCTCATTTACTTCACTACAGTCTCTTGAGATACAAACATTCATTTTGTGTGGTGATGGTTAAAATGTCCTTGGGGACAAAAAGAAAAGATGAGTTTTGGATGATTTCAACAGAAATGTGTGTGTGTGTGTGTGTGTGTGTGTGTGTGTGTGTGTGTGTGTGTGTGTGTGTGTGTGTGTGGCCTCACGATGCCGTAGAAACAATTCTGTAGAGTTAATGATGCATTTTAGTCGATAACAACATTTAATACCGGAGCAGAGAAAGTTAAAATGATGATGTTATTAAGAAAATTCAAAGTGAAAAATCTCACACAGTGTTCGTGGAACTGATTCAGGATCAGTTTCTCCAAGAGATGCGACATACATCTGTGTATCTATGTAACTAATCAATACTGATTAAGTACGTTAGCGCTTTAACTTGTGATTGTAAAAGCTTTTTAGTTGTAGATCAGAGTTTATGATTGTGAACAAAAAAACAAACAAAAGAAAAAAAAAATAAGATTAATTTTTTGTTTTCAGTTTCTCTCATTACATATAAATGAAAATAGAGGAAACACATTTCAGACCTCTGAAGAGTTTTGTCTGTTGTGCTGAATGAGAGTAGAGACACAGTTTATCACATTAAATGCATATATGCTTTATGTATTTCAGTTCATACATTATTATATCTAAAAATATTCCTAATAATATTGTGATACTGATTTTAACATGGTGAAAGAGTGACTGGTTTCTGGTGGGTGTGTGTCAGAGTTAGTTAGTTAGTGATTTTTAGTTATGTGTCTGTTGTGGAAACCTTGAAGAGCAAGTGAAATTTTCTTTTCTGGGAAGAAAGAAGGAAAAAAACTTGTTTGAGGTTGGGGGTAATTTTTCTTGTGAAAAGTTTTAGGAAGGAAAAAGAAATTCACTTGCATTTCAGGTTTTTCATGCAGATAAAAAAAATACAAAACTTAGAAAATAGCTTCAGTATCTGTATATTCAGTGTTGTCGTTTTAATTCTCTTTTCGGACCGTTGTGTGTCTTTAACCGACAGGGAGAGGAAACCTGCTCCAGCACCGACACCTCAGACAAGCCTGACAGCACAGGTCCAGGTGAGACACACACAGTTATCACACGCATGAACCTGTTTTCCATAGACACACATGAACACATGCCAACATGTCCGCCTCTGCAGAACTCCTCCCTGTGAGATCTGCAGGAAGTTTAAACTCATCATGTTTCTGTAATGAGTCCGACATGATGATATAATATCTCTCCGCTGGACGACTTCTCTCCCTCCGTTCAGTCTGAGAGGAGCTTTCCCTCGACGTTTGGAAGTCTTGATTTCAGCCCGGCGCTGCAGAGTTCAGGGGTGGCCAGACGTGTGAAATGAGTTTTGATAGTTTCAATGCTGCTCACAGTCTCAGCAGATACATTTAATGAAGGTCTAATGGTTGAACTGCAGTCTGGAGGGAGAGGCGGGTTCACACATCCACACTCAGGACACAAACGCCCGCTGCTCCCGTGTCAATGGAAGAACTGAACTGAACTTTATTGTGAAAATCGTCTGTGTTCTTTCAGGCTTTTTTATATTCAACACATGCAGGTGGTTGGAGATGGGATATTTATGGAAAGCTGCAGTATGAGTTTGCATTTTCAGTGTTGAGTGAATTAAACTTTAAAACCTGGGGGCCTACAGGTGGAGGAGCTGCACTGATTGATTTGGTTTTGGCAATTTCCAGCTCATGAGTTCTGTGGTTTAAAGTGGGAATTTCACTCATCTGTTCAATGATCAGGATTAAATGAGAATTTAATTTAAATTCTGTTTAATCTAAATTTGAGATGAATTTCCAGACGTCAGAGGCAGGGCGCAGTAATTACGGTCAAATCATCGCTGTGTTGTCTCTCTCCTCAGACTCCCAGATGTCAGGTGACTTGTGCGCTCAAGACAGCACTTTGGTCACCACGACGACGACAGGAACAGGGACGGGTGTGGCGGCGCTGCACGTGGTCCAGGCCAGGCCGCTGTGGCCCACCGGCCCCGCCTTGACGGCGCGTTTACGACGCCTCATCACCGCCTACCAGAGGTTCACGCTACGCCGCGAGCCGCTGCTCAGACACGACTTCCTTCTCCACGACGGCCTCGTCGGCATGGGGATGGGAGGGACTGGCGCCTCTCACGGTCACCACGCCGGCGGGCCGCTGGCGTGGCAGCTGGGTGAAGAGCTGAGGAGGTGTTCGGTGGTCGCCACAGAGCCTGACCCGCTGTTTCTGGAGTGGCAGAGAAGGTAACGACACTGGAGATTCAAAGCTACAGAGATTCACTGATGAATGCACAAATTATATCAAATTTAGAGATGTTTTAAATGGCTGCTGAACTAAAAATCTAAATAGTCAACAACGAGTTGAACAGGATATCATGTCACGGTCACATGTCATGTCACATGGTGCATCCTTAAGTTGAAATTTCAAATTTTCAGACTTGAAAATATAAAGTTTACTTGCATTAATCAAAAGTCCTGAGTTCTGTTGTTCATATTCAAAGCTCCATATTTTCTTCTTCTTCTGTGTTTTATTTGTTTTGATCAATCAGAAGATATAAAAACCGTCTGGGTGTAGTTTTACATCTCCTCTCTCAGGCGGTGAGGGAAGATGATTGGTCAGACTCTGTCGTTAGATTTCCTGAATTTTCAGGCCTGAATGTGACGAATATAGAAACTTTATGGACAAACCTTTGCTACTTTCATTAGAAGAAAGTCCTCGGTTCTGCCTCACGAGCTCGAGGTCGGGCTTTGCCTCCATAGATACGCCTCTCTATGCCGACTACGCAGCAGCTGATTGGACTGATCTTCTAACTTTCTCTCCGATCGATCATTTTGTTTTCTCTCTCTCTGTCTCCTGTGTGGTGTCTCAGGTGGACTCGTCGGGAGCAGGCAGACTTTTACCGCACCGTGTCGTCGTTCGGGGTGGTGTACGACCCCGAGAGGAAAACCTTCGACTGGTCCCAGTTCAGAGCGCTGGCCCGACTGGAGAGGAAGACAGACGAGAGTCTGGAGAGATACTTCAACTCCTTCGTCAACATGTGCAGGACGGCCTGCAAGCTGCCGCCGAGGAAGGAAGAAGGTATCGCTCGCGGTCACACACAGACGTGACGTGTTATCTGATGAAGTGGTTCAAATGTTGCAGGGTTACGGCTTCCTGATTTATGTTATTGGCTGGTTTTACAAGATAAATACGAGTTTGACTGTGAAAACCTATAAAGTCTGACACTGCACCATTTACAAGAGGCTTCTGTCATCGGGTCGTTCCAGGTGCTGACAGAGTCGAGCTGCAGAGAATATTTAGAGTTCAGCGCATGAACCTTTGAGTTCCTCTCCAGACATGTTTTAAACTATGATTAATATTTAGTTAAACGTGGTTTTCTCTCATAAAAATGGTTTGTTAAACACTTTATTTCCATTGGAGGGAATCTTTAAGTTAATCCAAACTCATTAAACAAATCAGAAAATGTATATTTATGAGTTAAAATATAAATCATCTCAAATGTGAAATGAATGTGAACTGGGTTTATTTAATATTAACTGCCTACATGTATTTGTTCACCTCGATGATAAAAGCATCAGTGCAACATGTTTTGAGGAGGATGTACAACACACACACACACACACACACACTTTTTAAGCTGCTTTACATGTGTGGGATGAATCACAGACTCATCACGCGAACACACTTGAACTTATTTACCCCCTCTCTCTCTCATCCCCCTCCTTCATCTCTGCATCTTCCTGCCTCTCACCGGCTCCATGATAATGTTGACTCCTCCCCCCCCCCCTCATTGTTTTCTCCCCCCTCTCGTCTCTTCCAGGTCTGGTGGACCCCAGCGTTCTCGTGGAGCCTCTGACGGAGGAGCGAGCGGCCCGGACTCTGTACCGCATCGAGCTGCTCCGCAAGATCAGAGAGCAGGTGGGCTCTTTGAAGGAACAAAGCTTCATCATTAATGCTGCTTTTCACTGTTGTGACTCAAAAGAATCAGAAAAACTGACTTCAAAGTTCATCTCCAGCCGCGCAGCTGTTTGTGTGGAGGAGGGTGCCGGTTGGTTTCGATGCGGCGATGGATGCTCACATGAACCTTATTCACCTGTCTTGATTTTTTTTTATTTATTATTTTTCTCTGTAGCGTTTGATCGAATCGTGTCAGAAATAGTTTCCTTCACTTCAGCGTCGCAAATCAAAACTCTGGAGAAGACGAACAATCGTTTAAAAAAAAAAAAAAAAAAAAAAGACTCGTAATCAATGCGTAGACGTGTTACACAGTGTAAACAGTCATCAAACAGGAAGTGCTGCTGACTAATGCGGCCTGACTCTCTCCGCCTCAGATTCACCACAATGTGAAACGACTCTGGCAAAGCCCTCAGCTGCCTGCTTCACCCAAAGCATTATGGGAACTGTATTTCTGTATTTCAACACTATCAACATAACAAAGGCGTAAAATGTCCCATCAGCCCCGGTTCTCACATCTGGAACATTGACTCTTTCAAACTGTGGACATACATGCAAAAGAAACCGCAGCTCTCAGACTTGTAGTGATGAACAACATGAGTCGGGAAAGGGAAAGAAAACTGATCAAACAGGAAGTAGCTTCTGTACTGTACTCATGAATGCTGGACGCTGCTGTTTTCCTTCATTCGTGAGTCTGTAGTTAAATACCTGACGACTGTCTCTTCTAAACAAAGACTAGTTTTATCAACATCTTCGCCGTGGGTCTTTGAAATATAAAAAAACAACATGCCAGGGGTATCTGCCTGTGGGATCACGATTATGTTATTTGATCCCATAGACACTCAGCAGTTGAGCCAAGATGGCCGAATGCTGCTGTTTGAAATAACTTGAGACTAAACCAGAGACATTAAAAAGATCATGGGGCTTTTATCAGTTTCTGACTCTGGGAGAAAGAGTAAAATTTCCTAAAAACTGCTGAATCTCTTGAACCAAATCACACACATTTAGGCTCATTTATGTGATCTTTTGATAACTAATGTAATAACTACTAATATTTTCCCCTTCCATTCACTGAGCCTCCCCTGAAACAGTTTGTTTATATCATCAGGAATTATTGTTATATACAGGGAAGTGTTGAAAAAGCCTGATATAATAATTGATCATTCTAGATCATATAGTCTTTACTTTCAGACTTTGGTCGGTGTGATGGTGAAACAGGAAGTAACTGTCAGTATATTTGGTGTTGAAATGTTCTATATATATATTCGGATGGCTAACACTCGTTCCTCTTCTGGTTTCTGTCTCCACCCTCCTGCTCGTTGAATCGCCTCCTTCTCCCAGGTTCTCCGTCACCCGTTACTCTCGGCCCGCCTCCAGCTGTGCCGCCCCTCGCTCTACCTCCCGGTCTGGTGGGAGACCGGCAAACACGACCGCGACCTCCTCATCGGGGCGGCACGCCACGGCTTGAGTCGCACCGACTTCTACATCCTCAACGACCCGCAGCTGACCTTCCTGGAGGCTCACAGGAACTACGTCAGGGGACAGCCCTCTCACATCCATCCTCAGAGCCACCACCACCCTCACCATCCGGGCTTGGCGGCTCATCCTGGGATCTCGTCCTCATCTTCCTCCTCGGCTCACCCGCAGCTGCCTCATCCTCACTGCTGTCTGTACGACTCTGGGCTCGGTCACCACTCCCCTCAGCCTCCTGAGTACCCCCACCAGTCCTCCCACCACCACCAGCACCACCACCAGCATCACACTGTGCCTCCATCAGCTCCCTCGCCTTCTTCCTCCTCTTCCTCCTCCTCTCACCCTCACCTCCATCCTCCGCCGCTGGACGCCCACGATTCGGCCTCACCGAGCCTGGGAATCGTCCCCGGGTCGCGGGGAGATTTCCTCGACTGTCCTCCTTTGGACGAAACGCTGGAGCTGAGTTCCCTGCAGCACGACGCCATGTCCGCAGACGCCCTACACGGAGGGAAGGCATCCAAAGACGCCCTCAACGGCTTCCCCTTCAACTCGGCGGCGGGAGGTCAGAGCATGCTCAACTCGTACGGTGTCGGGGGAACGGACCTGGACTCCAAACTGAGGAGTGACGTGCTCGTTGGTGAGCAGGGCTCGTCAGAGGAGACTGGGCTGATGGCGCCATCAGTGGAGCTGGACCAGTTACAGGTACGCAACGTAAGATTACACCAAATCTTCAAATTTGAGAAGCTGGATCATCCGAGTTTTTTAATAACAGGATCAATTATCAATATTGTTGTCAAATAAATTTTCCTACCTCCTTATTTTGACATGATTATTCCCCGTCACCTCGCTCCCCGCAGGCTCCCTGGGACGGCACGGACCACTCCAGTCCTGCTCACCACATGTTCAACGAGTCCGATCCGATCCTGGGTCCCTCCGCGCTGGAGACCGGCTTCCTGGAGGAGGAGGACGAGGAGGCGCAGGGGGGAGACAGAGGAGCGGAGGAAGGTGGAACCCTGGAGGAGTGCCTGGGCCTCCCGCCCTCGTCCTCTCCCTCCCACCCCTCCGCAGGAGACTCCGTGGAGCCGCTGTCCTCCAGCTACATGCTCTTTAAGGTTGGGTTTTCGCGTCCCACGCCATTGGGGTGACATTAGTAGTAAATGATAAGGATTTCAGAAGCATTTAAAATAAAATTGCCTGTGTAATCACAAGCCCGGAGGTGACAATAATCTGAAGCCATTAGTGTAGTAATGTTTTCTGTGGAGCAGGCAACAGACAAACAGGCTGAAATTATTACCAAATCTATTAATTCAGTTTTAAATTAAAAGGAAAAAGTGAAGTGAAGCATGTTGAGAGTGAAAACATCATTATATCTCCATTATGTGATTGCACGACTGAAAATCACTTTATATTTCTGAGTGAGTGAATCTGTTTCTGACTCTTTGGTTTGATCCAGGACATCGGCGTGAGCGAGGAACCCAGCGCGGATCAAACAGACCTGTCAGCGAGCCCCCCTCCGCCCTACGTGCCCCCTCCTCCCCTCTCTCTGTCTGACATCACCGCCCACGAGCCGCAGGATAGGCTGGGCCACCCCGACGTCACCGAGAGCCTGACCAATCCCGTGGACGAGGGGGAGGAGCGGGAAGTAGGCGCGGGGTTCGAGTTCGACGACAAGGAGGAGGAAGACGTGGAGGACTTGTCGAGGCGGACGGTGGAAAAACGAGGAGGTCCGAGTCTGGAGGGAGAACGGTGCGATTCAGACCGAGGTGTGTTGATTCTGACCCGGTGACACCGAGTTCAACAAACATATTTCACTTTATTTTATCGTCTCATTTTTCTAATAATCTTTAAAAACTTTCCGCTTCACGCCTTGATGTTTTATACTCACAGGTGCAGACCACAGTTTGGGACACATGGCCCAGATCGATGGGTTAGAGCCGGAGCAGGACGAGAGAATGGATCTTCAGGAGAGCTTCCGTCAGGCAGAAGACAAAGCAGACGTGCATCCTTACCTCGGGAAGCTGGAGCAGTGTCCTGAGTCTATAGAGGAACCCGGGGAGGAGGTGGACGGGTTGATTTTGTATCAGGCCGTGGAGGAAGAGACGATGGAAGATTCGATCGAATCGGGAGCCTTGATGGGGAACGCGTCCAGAGAGGACGGTTCGGTGGAGCACACGGATCTCTCAGATCAAGTGGATGAGATCTCAGAGGGGCAGGTGGATCATGTGTCTCTGATGGACGTTCAGGTCGTTCAGTCACGCGATCAAACGGCGGAGAAGGCAGCGAAACAGTCGAACGCCAAAGCCGGCGAGATGGAGCTTGACAGCATTTACTCCGAATGCGTGAAGCCCTCCTCTGCTTCCCTTTCATCCGTTACAATAGAATCCAAGTCTGACGAGGCCACCGGCGGGAAGGCTGGAGTCAAAACTGAAGTCTCCATGGATCAGGACAGCTATGACGGAACAGCTGAGGACTCCTTCGATCAGGACAACAAGGAGCATCTGCTTGAACAAAACGAAATCAAAATCGCCGCCGCTCTGCCTGAAAACAGCGCTGACACAAAACCGCCTGGTCTTAAATTTTCTCCTTCGCCGGACAGTGTTGGTGAAAGGAAACCAGCTCAACTGGAGCTGCCGATCAAGGTCGAGGAGACAAAGATGGAGATCGCTGAGGAGGTGTTACCCATCTACCCTGACAGCTCTGAAGTCAAACACGCTAAGTTCCTCGCTTACACCGTTAAGTCAGAAGACCTGGTGACCAAAGCTGAGCAGTTAGACTATCCCGTGAAACAGGAAGCACTGGAGGCCAAACCTGAAGACCTCAGCCTCCCCATGAAGGCCGAGAGCTTAGACAGTAAACCCGAGGTCCTCCAGTTTGCAGCCTTTGGCGCCGAAATCAAACCTGAAGCCAAACCGCTGTCACTCGGGTTTGCTGCGTATCCGGATGGAGCCAAGCTGAAGAGCGAGACAAAAACAGAAGGTTTAAGGTTGACGGCTTTTCCCGACACGTCTGCCATCAAGCCCGAAGCCAAGCCAGAGGGTCTGGAGTTCGCAGCCTTCCCAGACAGCTCTGAGATCAAACCCGAGGCCAAGCCAGAGGACCTGGAGTTCACAGGTCTGCCCGAGATCAAAGCTGAGACGAAGCAGGAGCTGCTGGAGGCGGACAGCACGGTCCTGACCCCGAAGCTTGAGCAGGCGGACGGGCTGGTGGACACCTCGGAGAGCCAGCTGGTGAAGGGTCAAGTGAAGGAGGAGAGGCCAAGTACACCAGGTAAGAAGACTCAGACTGGGTTTTAAAGGTTAACCATCAAAAAGAAAAGTTTGTCTTTTTTATTTGATTAAATAACCTGAAACAGCAAAGTAAGATCACTGAATTCCTTTTGTAGTAATGTGTTAATGTAGTAACAAGAAACTTCTTAAAAGGCAAATTATCTAATAGCTTAAACCTGTCCTCCTCTTCCTCCTCTTCCTCCTCTTCCTCCTCTTCCTCCTCCTCCTCCACCTCCTCCTCCTCCTCCTCCTCAGTGCCTGTGGTGGAAGGTTACGCGGGCAGCCCCAGGTTTGCGACTCCTGTTTCCATGTGTGAGATTCCCGACAGTCTCCACGACAGCAGGGAGCCGACCATCGCTCAGCTCCTGCAGGAGAAAGCACTTTATTCCTTTTCTGAATGGCCAAAGGTACCGAGTTGTTGTTTTAAGGTCTTTCTAGAATTTGTTTTTTTTTTTGTTTTTTTTTATGACTTGTATTAAAAAGCTGCAGATGTTTAGTACTTAAAAGTTTATCTTCCTCTCCAAGAAACATCAATAAGACTTAGTGCACCACCCGCTAAAGGCAGTTTCCTTTTCCTTATTAAAAACCTTCCTTTTTCTTTATTAGGCTACACATTGTTGATTTCAGTTTGTACTCATTTTCTGCCAAAAATCCCCCATTTTTATTTTAAGATTTTCACGATGCAGCCACAGGTTCTTGTTTTCTGCTCCTGATATCATCCGGCAATAGAAAGAGAGAAAAAAAATTCTTTCTTTAAGTAAAAGAAAAACAAGAAAACATTTTAACTACAGAGGTACTTGCTGTCATCAATATCTTTTTATAAAGAGATTCTTTTTTGTGGCACCTTGTTGCTCTTCTACTCATTTTATTAGACTCAGATTTTTAATTTAAAGGAATGTATACCCATTCATGTCATTAGCTCAGTTCATTTACTGATGAATTGCCCCCCACCTCCACCCTCCTGTAGGACCGGGTGATCATAAACCGCCTGGACAGCATCTGCCACGCCATCCTGAAGGGGAAGTGGCCTTGGCCGAGCGAGCAGCACGACTCTCCCGGCTCCCTGACTGCCAACTCCTGTCTGGCCAACAGCTTAGCCCAGCACCACCACCACCGGGCAGGATTCCTCCCCACCACAGCCTCCAGCTCCGTCCCGGGCCAGGCCAGAGTTCAGCAGACAAGCCCCGGACTGGGGTTCTCCATCCCTCCCCCTCTTACAAGACTACCTAAGGTGAGAACTTACCTGCGACCCTGAGGATCAAATCAAATGAATTCCCTTTGTGGTGCATATCAGTGTATCTCTCATCCGTCTTCATGTATCTCCACTGTCTCATGCCATGGTTCATACAAGTGGTGTCCAGTTTAAACTGCTAATAATGCTAATAGTGCTGATAACTCCTTGATGGCTAATAGACAAGGACTCTGCTAAACGTATCATCACAATCAGCGGAAATAGGTTTTATATATCTCTTATCCGGTATACTGATTAATTAATGTATTTAACTGATATATATTCTTACATACATATTATGTAATTTATCCTTGTAAGGTTTGTGGCTCATTACTAGGGATGTCACGATACCACAGCAAAACAACAGAGGCTGCTGCTCACACACTACACTAACACACACACACACACACACACACACACACACACACACACACACACACACACCTACATATAGTTTGT
>NW_019525480.1:558852-563391 GCF_002814215.2 Seriola lalandi dorsalis
ACTGAACAGTGATGACTGTAGTCTGATAATTTTGTGAGTACCCCGCTCATGCTATGAGCTGTAGCTATGTTAGTCTAAACAAGCTAGTGTAAGCCTAAATAAGCTAACGTTAGCCTAAACAAGCTAACGTTAGCCCGAAAATCAAACGTTAGTCTCAACAAGCTAACGGTAGCCTTAACAAACTAACGTTAGCCTACATAAGCTAACGTTAGCCTAAACAAACTACCGTTAGCCTAAAAAACAAACATTAGTCTCAACAAGTTAACCATAGCCTAAATGAGCTAACGTTGGCTAAAAAACAAACATTAGCCTAAATGAGCTATCGTTAGCTAAAAAACAAACATTAGCCTAAACAAGCTAACGTTAGCCTAAATAAGCTAACGTTGGCCTAAAAAGCTAACATTAGCCTAAAAAGATTACCCATAGGCTTAAAACTAACGTTAGCCCAAATAAGCTAAAGTTAGCCTTTGTGGAGGTTATGTGTGGAGCGTTGTTGCAATAGATGCTAGCTCTTGCAATTCACAAACAATAACAGTAAAATTTCAGGGCATGAACATGTTATGTTATTGAAATATAGTGACCTGAAACTCACTCAGCCTGAACCCTATCGAGTATCGGTTCTTGTGACATCCCTACTCATTATACAAAAGATCTTTAATGAAGTGGGTTTGTTCTGTTTAGAAAAAATCAACTGTAGGGTTTTCAGGTAGCACTGGGCACCTCTAGTTCACATCATTGCTTTGTTGCTTTCTTTGTACAGGTCCCTGTCTCTGTAATGTGTACTGTTGATATTGTACATGTTGATATCAGACTTGGGCATGTAGATTTCTTTAATTAGCTGATATAAAGAAAAATTAAACATCTGTTTTAAGGAGGGAAATTTAGAGAAAAATGCATCTCCTTTTCAAAAATCTTACACAGCATAAAGCAGGGAGCAGAGGGATCGTAAGATATTTATTTAACTCTATATCTCATTTTGTCAGAGGTAAACAAACCGGGGAAGCTTCTTGAAGCTGCATCAAAACCAGGAGATCATGAACCAGTTTATTAAATGTGTGTTTAGGTGTTGGGTTCGTGGTTTTACCCAGGTCTGGTCTGGTCGACAGCCGCCACTGTGTTGTGTCTCAGTCCATATGTATGTTTAACAAAGCCATCATCTCTCTCCCATTCTTGTCTCACCCCTCACCCACCCTGTCCACCCTGACAGTACATGCCGCGGGGCGGTGCATGCGGGCGCGGAGCTTGGCGCCTCACCTCCTTGCCTCTCTTACAGGAGAGGCTCGTGGCTCCTCCCTTCCTCCCCGAGCTCAAACGCGCAGGAGGTCGGAGGTCTTTCGACTACGAAGCCGCTGCAGCAGCTGCGGCCGCTGCCAAAGTTTTAGCTGGGAAATCGGCATCGTCGTGCCACACTGCCGCCGCCACCACAAGCTCTAGCGCTGAGAAGGGGCCGGTGGTGGCCCCTCCCTCTCACCGCACGGGATCCATGTTGATCAACGGTTGGCAAGAAGCAGCCATCGATCTAACCAAGTCGTCTGCAGAAATAAGCACCACTAGTGGCATCGGGACAGGCGATGCTGTGGTTGCACCGGGAATCAGCCACCACGGCGCTGGTGGCGGCAGCAGTCACAAGCTGCCGCCGCCGCCCCCCATCACAGCACCCTTACCGGGCTCTGTGGGCATCGACATGGCCGGGATACTTCAGGCCGGGCTCATCCATCCTGTAACAGGGCAAATAGTAAACGGGAGCCTGAGGGGAGATGACTCACTGAGGAGGAGGAGAGGGAGGAGGAGAAACGTGGAAGCTCTGTACTCTGAGTTCACCAAGAGCCGAGGACTGCACCTCCCTGAGACACAGGTGGGTAGAGGGAGGAGGGCCTTTTCGGTGGAAGGCCAGTTATAAATGTTGTATGTGAAAGAGAGAAACTGCATGTAGGGAGTCCTGGGGCAAGAAACTCCAGAGTTCAATAAAAAAAAGTTTGGATTCGAGAGGAAAATCCTTCCCTCCGCTCTGAACTTCAAAGCTTTAAACCACCTGCACCTGTCTGTGTGTGTGTGTGTGTGTTTGTGTGTGTTTGCTCCTGCAGGGCCGAGTGGAGGTGATCAGCCACTCCTCTGTCTCCTCCTCCACCTCCTCGCCGTCCCCCTCTCCGTCAGAGCGGCCCGCGGGTCCTCCCACGCCGTCCTCCTCCTCCACGCCCACCCCCACCCAGACGCCTCCTCAGCCGGAGATCGTGGCCATCGACAGAGAGGCGGCGAGCAAAGGCCTGATCGAGTGGCTGAGACAGAACCCGGGCTACAGCATGGACCTGCCCGCATTCACTCATGTAAGTGTTTGAGCTGCTTTTCTGGACGAAGTTGTTGTTGCTTGTATTTTTGTGTTTAAATTGAAAAGATGCATTTTATCGACTCCTCTTCCTCCTCCTCCTCCTCCTCCTCCTCCTCCTCCTCCTCCTCCTCTCTGCAGTCCGGAGCAGGTCTGTTACACGGTTTTGTGGAGCGACCCAAGCAGAGGAGGCATCGCTGCAAAGACCCGACTAAGCTGGACATCAACTCTTTGACGGGGGAGGAGAGGGTTCCTGTTGTGCACCGAGGCACCGGACGCAGGGTAGAAAACACACACACACACACACACACACACACACACACCATCATCATCATCATCAGTTCATCTGCATATTATAATTTTAACTTCCAGTGTGTCGCTGCTGTTCTCTGCGGTGCAGCTCGGTGGCGCTGTGGTTTCATCCACTACAAGCTGCTGAGAAGTCGAGAAAGAAGAAGGAAAAATCCTAAATATTGATGAACATCTTTGTCAGTAAATGTTTGTGCTGGTTCTTCTTCTTGCAGCTCGGTGGCGCCATGGCTCCAGCCATAAAGGAGCTCTCCCGGTGGCTGGACGCCAACTCAGAGTACTATGTAGCTCCAGACTGGGCTGACGTGGTCAAACACTCTGTGAGTACGATACACTTCAATCAGCGTCATGTGACCTCCTGCAAGTGATGATTTTAGATAACTAATCCTACTCTTCCTCTTCTTCTCTCCTCTGACCTGCAGGGTTTCCTCCCTGAGGGGAAGTTCTCTCGGATCCTGACAGAACCCGTCAACAGAGACCCGGGCTCTCGGCGCCGTGGACGTCGACCTCGCAGTGAGATGCCTAAGCCCCTCCTGTCCGTCTCTGACTCCGCCTCGTCTGGCCTCGGCCCCCCCCTCTTCATGAACGGCGGTTTAATCGGCAGCATGGACTCCATGGTGGCCATGCAGAACCTCCGTGGCGGCATTCCTGGAATTCCCATCTCCGGGATCATGGCAGCTGGATTCCCACACGGTTTCCCTGCAGCGGTGCAAGCGGGAGGAGCCGGGGCGTCGGCGGAAGACGCCAAGAACGGGTTGAGTATGTTACCCATGATGCTGCACGGCATCCCTCACCCGCATGGAGCTGCGATCCCGCAGCACGCCTTGTTCAGCGTTGGTGCGATGATGGCGCACACCCAGCCGCCGCCTCCTCCTCACCCCAGCTCCACCTCGTCGACCTCTTCTTCTTCTTCACTGTCCGCTCCGAAGGTCACCACGACGACCGCCCCCTCCATGTCTGAGGCTGTGAGCCCCTCGTCGACGACGCCTGCTGAGAAAGAGAGCGCTTCGGCTACCGGTGGCGAGAAGGAGAGGAGCCGGGA
Source organism: Seriola lalandi dorsalis (assembly GCF_002814215.2). Classification (NCBI taxonomy): domain Eukaryota; kingdom Metazoa; phylum Chordata; class Actinopteri; order Carangiformes; family Carangidae; genus Seriola; species Seriola lalandi. Next base: position 562,527 of record NW_019525480.1, read on the forward strand.
GGAGAAAGGAGCAGCGGAGTCCAACAAAAGGCCCGGAGGGGTGGAGGCAGCGGCCATCATCACCTCCACCAGCAGGGCCCACCTCAGCTCGGCGCACCTCGGAGCCAGCGCCGGCAGCCATCTTACCTTCAACCCCTTCCTGATCCCGGGCATGTCCCACGGCCTGCTGTACCCGCACATGTTCTTGCCGCACGGTGGCATCATGGCGCTGCCCGCCATGCCTCCTGGTGCCATAGACGGTTCCCCAGGAAGCCCAAAGAGGAGGAGGAAGAGAGGGAGGGAGGAAGGGGAGAGAGAGGAGGAGAGGGAGAAGGTGGCGATGGCAGAGTTAGAGGAGAGAGAAAGTACAGTTAAGGCTAGTGTTTCCTCCCACCTGGCCTCCTCCTTATCTCCCTCCATCCCGTCTACCTCGGCCCCAGACCCAGCCCCGCCTCCGACCGAAGAGCCCCAGACCGGGCAGGGAGACGGAGAGGACGGGCCCTCGGAGCCCCAGGAACCAGACTCCCATAACCATCCTGAGGGAGCGGCGACAGAGGAGAGCGAGGACAGACTGGAGGAGACAGGAGGAGAGGCGGCGGCGGAGCAGGAGGAGAAGCAGGAAACTGAGGAGCAGAGACAGGTGGAGGGAGAGGAGGAGACAGCGTAGAGGAGGAGACAGACTGCAGAGGACGGAGAGACAAACCACTTCCCTCTCTCTCCTCCGTCTCCTCTGTTGCTCTTTTTCTCGACTGAGCAACAGTGTAAAGTTTGTGCCGTGTCTGTCAGTCAATGTCCATGTAAAGACTTTTATTATGATGATGACTTATAATAACAATGATGATTATATTCAACTTGGTCATGTTTATATACCAAGACCCCTCCCACC
>NW_019525480.1:563411-575589 GCF_002814215.2 Seriola lalandi dorsalis
TATACAAACAAACTAGTGTAAGAGATGATCTTCTGTGTATTCTTCCCCTTCATTCTGCATCGAGACTGAGTCGGGAGGGACACTTCTCAACACACACACACACACACACACACACACACACACACACACACACACTGCAGGCAAGATGTGCTAACCAAGAAGCGGCGTTGGCGATAGTATTGATCCGGTTATGAGTTCCAAATGATCCGGGATGATGGTCAGTTTGGATTCGGTTCGGTGTGTAACGTCGCTCTGAATTTCTCACCTCGTTTCTCTTGTTTTGGTTTTTTTTTTTGTTTTTTTTCTGGAGTTCAGTTGTTGTTTATGTTCAAGGTCAAAAAAAATAAGCGCTGTCTTGTTATTTTGACTTGTGGATGATATTTTTGTGCAATGTTCAAAAAACCCTGCAGCCCAGATTAACCTGGGAGAGTCTGAACCAGAGCTCTCAGACATACGTGACACTAAAACACCTGTTCCTGATCGATACTGAGGGAAAACACTGATTAACATTAACCTGAGATTACACAAGCTGCTCTACTAAGAAATCAGACAGCAGCCCAGATGTGTGGCCATTTTGAAAATCTCTAAATTATCTTGATGCGACTCCGAGAATAAAAGTGTCGATTTAAGAAAGTTGCCGAATTAGAAAAAAAGGAATTTGTTTTGATAGTTTTTTACCTGTTAAAATCAAGAAGATTGTGGCTTTTATTGGCAAAAAGGTAAAAAAAAAATAAGTGTTAATAAATTCCTGGCATGGATGTTGTATCTTAATTTGAAGGTACCGTCAGTCATGTTTTTATTTTGGCTATAATTTAGGTATTATCAATGCTATGCCACTGCTGCTATAACGTCTTTTCAAGAAGAAGTTCAGAGAAAAATCTTCACACTAGAAGAATTCAGATTCCAAGAAAATGAAATGTTGAGTAAAAGAGATTCAGAGGAAGAAGAACTCCAACTTTTTCGTCGATTAATTTCATGAGATTAATTTCTTTCTGTTTACCGTTCAGATCATGTTGAGATTTTAAAAAAAAAATCAGACACAAAGTCACTTTGAGAGAAAGTCCCTCTAATCAGAAGAGATGGAAGAGCCGAGTGAAGCCACCAGGGGGCGGTAGGAGGCAGAGTTGATTGTAAGGGGGGGTGGAAGGATGGTGGGAGAAAAGAGGAGAAGGAGATGTGTGTGTTTTTCTTTTAAAATCATGCCCTGAGGTTGTTTTTTTATCAGGCTCCCAAATGACATTAACTTCCAGAAAATCACTTTAACAGTGGCTCCATCAGTTAGACGCTGCAGAACGGCTGCAATCATGACCTGTAGCATCATGTCCTTTTTCATTTTTCTGCTCGCACTGTCTTCTCACTTTTTCTTGTCAGTGTGAGATTGTGTGTTCAGAGAAATATTACCTGCGCGTTGTCGACCATCTGTCCAGCGAAAGGGAAAAAAAAAAAAAAGTCTGTTTTTGTTTAGGACTGAAGAACAGATGACACAGGAAGAGGAGGGATACAAAGCGGTGTGAATCACTCGGGCTGAGTGCCTCGTCGTTGCTCTTTTGTCTTGTTTCTTTTTCCTCAGATTAGTTTTAATAGCAGTTCATACTAAGAGTTTCTAAATATGTAAATCTATCGCTGTATATTGCTGTTTTTTTTTTGTTTTTTTTTTTTTTTTTTTTAAAGTGCACCATTTATTTCTTTTTCGCCTTTTGTTTTGTTTCTCCAATGGGAAAAAAAAAATACTTGACATATGCGAGGGGGTTTTTGCATTGAGGTTAGTCCCAGTGTTTTCTGTATCAAACAGACTGTACTGTACATTAAATGGATGCAAGTCGCTGGTTTTATTCAGTCTTTTCACAACAGGGTTCTGTATTTTTGGGGGAAATATGTCAAAATGTTTCTGTTCATGATGTTGGTCTTCACTTCTTTTTTGTTTTCAGACATGAAAACATTATTTTTGCACAATGTCTTTTTTTGTGAATGTTAACCTGTCTTTGCTTTCTTTTATGTGTGTGGGTGTGTGTGTGTGTGTGTGTGTGTGTGTGTGTGTGTGTGTGTGTGTGATAATGGGAGAGAGTGTGTGTGTTTGTGTGCATGCATGCGCACACCTGTTTTGTTGTGCTGGAGCTGTGTTTCTATCTCGGTCTCATTCTTACAGGTCACATTTTCTTGTTGGGAAAAAAAAAAACATAGTTGTTGCCTTGTCACAAGTTTGTGGCTACATATAATTTATTATACTTTTCTTTTGCTTTGCCAAACTTTCACCAAATATGACATTCTTTCTCTCTCTTTAGTTTCATTATGTATTATTCAAAGTAAAATGCCTTATTTAGCTAGTATTTTTTTGTAAAGATGTTCTGTTACATCTCCATATAGGGACATGTTATGGTGTTTGTGTTCAGTTTGTCCTTCTCTTGTACGCGTACACGGCCTTGGTGATGTGCATTATCTTCAAAAAGCCAACAGTAATGCAAATGTACCACTGTCCAAATCACTGCGTTGATTCCCCAAAGTCAATCAGTCGTCCCCTCAAAGCACAAACAGAGAGTTCACAAAAAGTGACTGTTTTCTTACCAGTGCCTCGAAAAATTACTTTAAATACTTTCTCTTTTTGTTGGGCTTCACTATGTAGACATCACGTCCTCTGTAGTGATGTCACCGGAAAAAAGTGATAAACATTTGAAAATGTAGTGTCTTTGTTGGATGTCACCATTTGCAGATGATGCCGCGCTGTTCGTTAAAGGGAAATTTTAATTAGCTCACCAGCTCCACTGCAAGATATCAATCAGAGCCAAGGGTGAGAGTCTCCTCCAGCTTTTTATTAAATACACAAAGTAGTCTGCTGTACATCCCTGTAACTGTTGTAGTGAATTACATAGAAGCAGACAGTGGCGCTGTAACGGGTAGTGATACAGTTTAGCGTCTCTGGCAGCACCGGTTGGGTTGTGTTGGGTTGTGTTGGGTCTGGTGTGACAGAAGAAGTTCTCAGTGGGCCTCAGGTTTAGGCCTGTGCAGATCTCTAAGATATTTCCCACGAATTGCGATATCGAATTGTTTTTGTTGTGTGACCCTCATTTCACTGCTTTGTTTATTGTACATTGTACCTTGGTATGTAAAAGAAATTGTTAAAAATAAAACTCCTGTTTAGTGTGGCAGCATCGCTCATATCTGAACCTTAAAATACAATAATTCGATAATATTGAATATTGCGACGTTTTTCATAACATGAAACATGTTTTTTTTTCCCCCCATTTCACAGTTTTGCTTTTGCTTACTTTACATCTTATCTCGACATTTGACCAATAAAACTCTTTAATGCTGTTTAGTGAAAAATACAATAATAAGATAATATCATATATTGCAATTTTTGAGCTGAATTGTATCGCGATATTAAATTTTGGATATCGGCCAAGTCTTATGAGAAGATAACTTCTAAGTAAGTTTAGAAATGATAAAGTACACACAGTGCAGATTTCATTGACCGTAACTATACAATACATTGTGATGAATGTGCAGTTTACTACAGCAGTTACAGGGATATGGAGGGAACTGTCTGGTTGGACTCAGACAGTGTTTGACATCATTTCTGTTGAGATAAATTTGGAGATTCATGCTCTTTACCCTCATCAGTGACTTTCTTACCAGCGTTTGCGTTCTCAAATCTCCTACTGCAGAGTTGGGTAGTAAAACATTGCTGGATGCAGGTTGAGAAACATCAGAATTTCCCTTTAATGACGGCTGTTTAATCCTTTACCATTACGTTTGGTATTTAGCACATCTACAGTAGGATGGTAACGCACACGCAAATGTGTCCAACTAAAGTATTTGATTGTTCTTGTGTGTTTGTTGAGATTCCTGAAGTACAAAAAAAAAAAAAAAAAAAAAAGAAAAAAAACAAAAAAGAACTTGTAACACTCCAGCCCACGTACGCACATCATTTCCTGTTACTGGCGTGTTCTTGTGTAAAAACTTGAAACAAACCCTGTAGGTGCAGCATGTGACAGCAGCTGGAGGGGGGGGGGGTCGTGGCGACGGCTGTGTATTGTCTGTTCATGTCACACCATGCCTTCTTTAAACAGTGTTCTCTCTTTTCATTTAAGTCCTTTTTTTTTTTTTGGTCACCTCAACATGTTGTAAACGTTTATCTCATCATAAATAATGTATTTATTGTGCAGCTCTTGTCTCTGCATCGTTGTCTCATGACTGATTAATGGTCTGTCTCTTATACACATCTTGTACTTCCTCAACATGTGCCATACCATAATAATCTAACCTGAGGGCACTCTGTGGGATTATTGGGCTGAAACAATTTGCAGTATCCTATCTCATGACTCAGGCTGCAGCTAACAGGTGCCCCAAATAATAAAACCACATACATTTTATTTTAATTTTTGACTGCAAAGGAACAGATGACTGAAGAGTAGCAGAGTCTGGAGCGGACAGAACAAGAAGCAGGCGTAGATTTACACAATCACAGCCACCGTTAATATTTTTCGAGGGAAAATGTCTCACTTTTCTTTTTTTTCTTTTATTTGATCAGAATTACTGGATTAAAAATATGTACAACGCCCAGAGAAGCTGATTGACTCCATAAATCAGACAGATTCTAGATTTCGTGGCCTGTTTTATTTTCTCTGGCCTCGTTAGTCACCAAACCATCACGGTTCTTGCACCAGGAGTTCGAGAAACCTGGTTTTTGATTGTGCGCACCACCGTCAAACGTTCACGGTTACACGAGGGCCGATGAGTTTTGTGTCCAGTTTGAAGGGTCCGTTCACCTTTGACCTCTCTGTAGGCGGAGCTGTAGCCAGGTTGTGTGAAGCCTCAGAGAGCAGACAAACACTCCAAAGCTCCAGGTCTGAACACAGAGTCCAACAGGATTAAAGATGTGTCACTTCAAATCTTCAAATCTGATTTCATACTAAGAAAAATATAAATATAAAAAAAAAGAGAATCTTCAATTTGGGTTTTGGTCTAAATTCACTGCGGGCTGGTTTCACAGACACTGAAATATTATCTTGTTGTAATAAGAACATCTCCCAGTTATTCTGATATTATGAGGTTTAAACTTTAGAATTATTTTTATTCCCACTTACAGCGAGCTCAGGAAACGTTACCTCCTGTTTCTGCGAGATGAAAGCGAAATCAAACTACTTCACTACTAATCACACTGATTTCTTTTTGAGTAAGCTTTTGTCTTATTTGTTTTCAAGAGGCCTAAGAGAAACTGACGTTTAAAGCAAAGTCCAGACTTGATCACGTGTTAAAGAAAAGCAGTTAATTAAAAAAGTAAAATATATATGAGAATCAGAAACAGTGAATGTGAGCTGGATTGGATGAGTGCAGGTTAGAACAGCTGATCGTTGAGGATAAATAAATGAAAATCATCACCTCATGTCTGTGAAACCATCCATCAACAGAAACAACTGAAGCTGAATAACGTGACTGTTCACGGCCTCACTGAGCCGAGCTGTTTCTCTACAACAGTGGAGAAAAGACATTAAGTGACTGATCTGAGGTCAGAAACCTGGTCATTACTGAGTGAGTCATGTGGTGGGTTTTTTATCCTCCTTCCTTTCTTTCTTTCTGTTTTCTGATTTGTAACTATAGCTCTCTGTATTCCCATGTGGACCAATCTCATGAGTCAAAACATGGTATGTGTGATCTTTTATTGTGCAATAAAAGATGACTTTCAACTTTCTCTGATCCTTGTTGAGTAATTCTTCATTCTTAATTCTTAGAATTGCGTGGAGGGACTGCAGGTACAGTGCATGCTGGGAAAGTTTGCAGCAGTCCTGGAAATCTAAAAAGGATTTAGCAGGTAGAGAAAAAGATTTAATGTCATTTTTGTTAATTTAATTTTATATTATTTTATGTTTCAGTATTTCAAAGTTTTATTTGTCACATGACAAAGTAAACTGTAAAGTGATCGAAGCAGTGAAACGAGGGTCAGACAGGACAGGCACGTATTATGAAAAATATTGCATATGGCGGCCCAAAGCCTAATCTGTCACTTTAATATGAACATTTTTCTATTTTCTTAAAAGTGAAAATAAACTTGACTGAATCTGCTGATCAGCAATAATTTATTTATCTGCAAATTAAACAACATGAAGGGCAGAGAGTTAGTTTGGTTAAAAAGTGAAAGTTTTTAATGTCTGCAGACGTCACATGTAACTATGACACTGTTTCTACACATTTAAAGTTTACGTTACTCGGCCTGCTTTACACTGAAATAATGTTATTTATGTAACTTAGACATATTTTAGCATAAGAAGAAACAGCCATTATTAATATCCCGACAGAGGAAAACGTGTCAGAGAACGTCATTAGGAGCAGCTTAATATTGAAATACAGTTATTAAAATACCATTAAAATAACAGTAACACATTTAACACTTCTGAGAAAACATCAGATGATGTCATGACAAGGATAAAAACATCAGCAGCAAAGACGGACACAGAGACAGAAGAAGAAGAAATGTTTTACTGTTGTGCCGTGAGGACGGACGTCTCCGCACAGAGAAATCAGGCTCACTCACACCTCTGTACTGAACTGCAGTTACACATCTGCAGTCATATGTAAACACACTGTAGCACGGCGGCAGCATCAATATATACATTTACTGAAACATACATTCATGTTGTGGAATAAAATCCCATTTCGTCTTAGAACTAGTGATAAATATTTCACTGTATATGATCGAAGGAAGCAGTAAACAGACAAGCAGGCGAATTAGTAAATACATTTCATTCATACGTCGTCCCAGCACTTTTATTCTGAAAAGTACTTACACTGTGATTTAAAGGCAAAGTGTGAAATTAAACTCTCTTAAACTCTTGTTTCTTTTTTCTCACAAATACAAAATAAACTTTTGTTAAACACAATAGACGATATTTGTCTGTACAACATCTGTAAAGACAGCCATCTTGGAAAATTGACATCCACGACAATGAGATGATTCAGACGCCATCATTCTGGAAAAAAAATACTTTTTATAAAAGGGGAAATCAGTCGTAGTGTCAACTTAACTATAATCTGTTATTACACTTGAATTATACATCCTTGAATTCATATTATTTTACCGCCTTAATCACCTGCAGGTGATTCCACACAGTTCAGGACTCCCCGCATTTACTGAAGTGTACGTGTCATTCAAAAGTAGATTGAAGGGTTTAACCAATCAGGTTGAAGATGAGAGAATCTCAGATCATCAATTTAGGAGAATTTGAAAAAAAACCAAAATGGTGGAACCACAACTTGTTTGTGAACACACAAATTTAACTTTCATCTTTTCTGAACGTGAACCAGAAAGAGACATTCGCAGATTAAAGGTTTTGTATAAAGGTTTTCTTTAATTTTTCATTATAAAGCAGGTTTATGTCATAGACTTTAAATGAAGATGGACGTAGCCTCTGTGACGTCACCCACAGGTTTCTGAAGCTTGGAGTGAGCTGCTCCACTGTCGCCATCTTGGCAGTGCCTGACTCTGCCCCTAACTCCCAGCTAATCCAAAAATGGACGAAGAGGAGGGGCACATGTGGAGCTGAGACTTCGGTGCATGCTGGTTTGTGGCAACCATACACTCAACCACCTGTCACTCAAAGAGGCTACACCCTCTATTCTCCATAACTTTAGTCCTTAATAAAATAAACAGCTGAGTTATATAAACAGGTGTCATGACGGAGGGAATTAGCTCTCGAGACCAAAACTGTTTTTGTACCAGGCTGTAAACATGTTTATTTCTGCTGTAAAGTTGGACATTTTAACATGGGAGTCTTTTAGGACTGACTCACTGTTGGACCCAGACTCTAGTGGTCGTTATAGGAACTGCAGCTTTTGGTTCTTCAGTGTTGTCTTCATTTTCAGCCCTGGAAATTGGAGCTTGCTTAAAATGAGCCATCAGGACTTCTGGAACTTTGTGATGTCACAACAAAGCAGTTACCAAGCCCCGCCCACCTGGACCCACCATCCAAACCTTGCAAGATTTGGTTTCTCTGAGTGTTTTTACCTGAAATCTGCTTTATTTTTATTGGATCACTCAGAAAACAGTCAGCCAATCAGACGAGAGGCTCAGAGCCTCCTCTCTTCTGATTGGCTCACCGATCTGTTGTTACTAGGGCTCCAGAGAGAAGCCTGAAAGAGGAGATGTAAAACTACACTGAGATGGTTTTGGTTCTTAAAACCACAAATATATCTTCTTATGGATCAACATTTCAAATAAAACACAGGAGAAATATAAAATATGGGACCTCTCGTCTCTCTGGTCAAAAACACTTGGGAGCAAATTGTTGTGACTCCAGATAAATGCTGGATTTACCCATTAAGGAATGGTTGTTTACTGGTTACCACCATGTTGCCACAGATCCTTGGAAACTCGTTAGGTCACACTCATTACAATGTAAGAATTTCTTAGTCATAATATCTAGTTCTTTGTTCATGGTGAGTTTCCAGTAAACAACGATCTGGTGGATGGCAGTGTTTTGTAACTCAGTCCTGTGCACGCTGATTGGAAACATTAACAAACAATGGTTTGGTTGCAGATGATGACTCCCCCGCTGACATCAGCTGACGGATTCTCCCAGCATGGGTCAGCTGTCCTGGTGAGCTGTCTGGTCTGGGTGCGTGCATCTCGACCTCAGGCATCTCCGTGCTCTCCGCCGGCGTCTGTTGTTGCATTCGGTGAGTTGCCAGCATCCCCGCTGGTGAGCAGCCGTAGTCGCTCTCTCTCTCTCTTTCTTCCAAGTCCTCCTTTTTTACTCTGTCTTCTTTCTGACGGATAACAAGATGAGAAGCAAAGAGAGAAAACATGAAAACAGAACAAATGTTTTTGTTTCGCTCGGCAGGTTATTTTGTTACGTTTGTGCTTGTCTGTGTTTGTTTACACTCGCAATACTAAATACTTAGATACTGCATTATCATCTATCAACAACCTCATCGGATCAGTGGATCCTTTTGTTTCCTGTTTCATTAATACTTGTGAGGAATTGCAGAAACATTAAATACAATGGAAATTCAGCAGCACAGTAATCTGCAGGTATAAACATGAATACACAACTGAAATCTTTTCTGTCTAGATTACATGATTGTTTCAAAGGTTTCTCAGTAGCTGAGTGAGTACAAATACAAATGTTGTCACTGAAGAGCTGCTAAAAGAACAGTTATTTGTGAAAAACATTTATTATACTGTGAATTTTTATGCCTCATTGTACTATGAAAATTTTTTGACATTTTTATGCCTTACTATACTATGACATTTTTTTGACATTTTTATGCCTTACTATACTATGATGTTTTTATGCCTTGCTATACTATGACTTTTTATGCCTTACTATACTGTGACGATTTATGCCTAACTATACTATGATGTTTTTTGACATTTTTATGCCTTACTATACTGTGACGATTTATGCCTTACTATACTATGACGTTTTTATGCCTTACTATACTGACTTTTTATGCCTTACTATACTATGATATTTTTTTGACATTTTTATGCCTTACTATACTATGATGTTTTTTGACATTTTTATGCCTTACTATACTATGACGTTTTTATGCCTTATATTACTATGACTTTTTATGCCTTACTATACTATGATGTTTTTTGACATTTTATGCCTTACTATACTATGTTGTTTTTTTGACATTTTATGCCATACTATACTATGACGTTTTCTGACAATTTTATGCCTTACTATACTATGTTGTTTTTTTGACATTTTATGACATACTATACTATGACGTTTTTATGCCTTACTATACTATGATGTTTTTTGACATTTTTATGCCTTACTATACTATGACGTTTTTATGCCTTACTATACTATGAGGTTTTTATGCCTTGCTATACTATGACTTTTTATGCCTTACTATACTGTGACGATTTATGCCTAACTATACTATGATGTTTTTTGACATTTTTATGCCTTACTATACTGTGACGATTTATGCCTTACTATACTATGACGTTTTTTGACATTTTTAAGCTTTACTATACCATGATGTTTTTTGGCGTATTTATGCCTTACTATACTATGACGTTTTTATGCCTTACTATACTATGATATTTTTTTGACATTTTTATGCCTTACTATACTATGATGTTTTTTTGACATTTTTATGCCTTACTATACTATGATGTTTTTTGACATTTTATGCCTTACTATACTATGATGTTTTTTGACAATTTCATGCCTTACTATACTGTGATGTTTTTTGACATTTTATGCCATACTATACTATGACGTTTTTATGCCTTACTATACTATGATTTTTTTTTTGACATTTTTATGCCTTACTATACTATGATGTTTTATTCCTTATTATACGATGATGTTTTTTTGACATTTTTATGCCTTACTATACTATGACGTTTTTATGCCTTACTATACTATGATATTTTTTTGACATTTTATGCCTTACTATACTATGACGTTTTTGGCATTTTATGCCATACTATACTATGACGTTTTTATGCCTTACTATACTATGATGTTTTTTGACATTTTTATGCCTTACTATACTATGATATTTTTTTGACATTTTTATGCCTTACTATACTATGGTGTTTTTTGAAAATTTCATGCCTTTACTATACAATGATATTTTTTTGACATTTTTATGCCTCACTATACTATGATGTTTTTTGACATTTTTATCCCTTACTATACTATGATGTTTTATTCCTTATTATACAATGATGTTTTTTGACATTTTTATGCCTTACTATACTATGTCGTTTTTTTGACATTTTATGCCATACTATACTATGACGTTTTTATGCCTTACTATACTATGATATTTTTTGACATTTTATGCCTTACTATACTATGACGTAATTTGACATTTTATGCCATACTAAACTGTGATGTTTTTTGACAATTTATGCCTTTACTATACAATGATATTTTTTTGCCATTTCATGCCTTACTATACTATGAAATTTTTTGATATTTTTATGCCTTACTATACTATGACGTTTTTATGCCTTACTATACTATGATGTTTTTTGACATTTTTATGCCTTACTATACTATGATATTTTTTTGACATTTTTATGCCTCACTATACTATGATGTTTTTTGACATTTTTATGCCTTACTATACTATGATTTTTTTTTTGACATTTTTATGCCTTACTATACTATGATGTTTTATTCCTTATTATACGATGATGTTTTTTTGACATTTTTATGCCTTACTATACTATGATGTTTTTAGACAATTTTATGCCTTACTATACAATGACGTTTTTATGCCTTACTATACTATGACGTTTTTTAACATTTTATGCCTTATTATACTATGACGTTTTATGCCTTACTATACTATGATGTTTTTTGACATTTTTATGCCTAACTATACTATGTTGTTTTTTGACATTTTATGCCTTACTATACTATGACGTTTTTATGCCTTACTATACTATGACATTTTTTGACATTTTATGCCTTACTATACTGTGATGTTTTTTGACAATTTATGCCTTACTATACTATGACATTTTATGCCTTACTATACTTTGATGTTTTTTGACATTTTATGCCTTACTATACTATGACATTTTATGCCTTACTATACTTTGATGTTTTTTGACATTTTATGCCTTACTATACTATGACATTTTATGCCTTCCTATACTATGTTGTTTTTTGACATTTTATGCCATAATATACTATGATGTTTTTTGAAGTTTTTATGCCTCACTATACTATGATGTTTTTCTCGACATTTTATGCCTTACTATACTATGATGTTTTAATGCCTTTCTATACTATGATGTTTTTTGACATTTTATGCCTCACTATACTATGAAGTTTTTATGCCTCAGTATACTATTTTGTTTTTTGACATTTTATGCCACACTATACTATGACGTTTTTATGCCTTATTATAGTATGACGTTGTATGCCATACTGTACCATGATGTGTTTTTGACATTTTTATGCCATACTATACTATGACGTTTTTTACTTACATTGTTATGCCTTACTGTACTAGGACGTTTTTATGCCTTACTATACTATGACTTTTTATGCCTTACTATACTATGATGTTTTTTGACATTTTATGCCATACTATACTATGACATTTTTATGCCTTACTATACTATGATATTTTTTTGACATTTTTATGCCTTACTATACTATGATGTTTTTTGACATTTTTATGCCTTACTATACTATGA
>NW_019525481.1:0-51249 GCF_002814215.2 Seriola lalandi dorsalis
TTTTATGAGTTTTTATGCCTTACTATACTATGACTTTTTATGCCTTACTATATTATGACGTTTTTATGCCTTACTATACAATGTCGTTTTTATGACTTTTTAATCTTAATATACTTTGGCTTTTTATGCCTTACTATACTATGACGTTTTTATGACTTTTTATGACTTACCATACAATGACTTTTTATGACTTAGTATACTATGACGTTTTTATGCCTTAATATACAATGTCGTTTTTATAACTTTTTATGCCTTACTATAATATAACTTTCCATGAGTTGCTATACTATGACGTTTTTATGCCTTACTATACGATGTCGCTTTTATGACATTTTTATGACTTACTATACTATGTCACTTTTATGACTTTTTATGACTTATTATACTATGTCACTTTTATGACTTTTTATGACTTATTATACTATGTCATTTTTATGACTTTTTATGCCTTACTATACTATGACCTTCCATGCCTTTCTATACTATGTCGTTTTTGACTTTTTATGCCTTATAATATACTATGTCGTTTTTATGACTTTTTATGCTTTATTATACTATGACTTTTTATGCTTTATTATACTATGACTTTTTATGCCTTACAATACTATGTCGTTTTTATAACTTTTTATGCTTTACTATACTATGACGTTTTTATGACTTTTTATGCCTTACTATATTATGACTTTTTATGCCTTACTCTACTATGTCGTATTTATAACTTTTTATGCTTTACTATACTATGTCGTTTTTATAACTTCCTATGCCTTACTATACTATGACGTTTTTATGACTTTTTATGCCTCACTATATTATGACTGTTTATGCCTTACTATACTATAACTTTTTAAGCCTTACTATACTATGACTTTTTATGTCTTACTATACTATGACGTTTTTATGACTTCTTATGCCTTACTATACTATGACGTTTTTATGACTTTTTATGCCTTAATATACTATGACGTTTTTTTCACTTTTTATACCTTACTATACTATGACTTTTTATGCCTTACTGTACTATGACTTTTTATGCCTTACTATACTATGACTTTTTATGCCTTACTATACTATGTCGTTTTTAATACTTTTTATGACTCACTATACTATGTCATTTTTATGACTTTTTATGCCTTACTATACTATGACTTTTTATGCATTACTGTACTATGACTTTTTATGCCTTACTATACTATGACTTTTTATGCCTTAATATACTATGATTATTTATTCCTTAATATACTATGATGTTTTTATGCCATACTATACTATGTTGTTTTTATAACTTTTTATTCCTCAATATACTATGATGTTTTTATGCCTTACCATACTATGTCGTTTTTATAACTTTTTATGCCTAACTATACTATGACTTTTTATGCCTCACTATACTATGTCATTTTTATGACTTTTTATGCCTTACTATAGTATGACTTTTTATGCCTTATTGTACTATGACGTTTTTATGCCTTACTATACTATGTCGTATTTATAACTTTTTATGCCTTACTATACTATGTCACTTTTATGACTTTTTATGACTTATTATACTATGTCATTTTTATGACTTTTTATGCCTTACTATACTATGACCTTCCATGCCTTTCTATACTATGTCGTTTTTATGACTTTTTATGCCTTATAATATACTATGTCGTTTTTATGACTTTTTATGCCTTACTATATTATGACTTTTTATGCCTTACTATACAATGACGTTTTTATGACTTTTTATGCTTTATTATACTATGACTTTTTATGCCTTACCATACTATGTCGTTTTTATAACTTTTTATGCCTTACTATACTATGTTGTTTTAATGACCTTTTTATGCCTTACTGTAGTATGACTTTTCATGCCTTACTATACTATGATGTTTTTATGATTATTTATTCCTTACTATACTATGACTTTTTATGCCTTACCATACTGTGTCGTTTTCATGACTTTTTATGCCTCAATATACTATGTCGTTTTTATGACTTTTTATGCCTTACTATCCTATGTTGTTTTAATGACCTTTTTATGCCTTACTGTAGTATGACTTTTCATGCCTTACTATACTATGATGTTTTTATGATTATTTATGCCTTACTATACTATGACTTTTTATGCCTTACTATACTATGACGTTTTTATGACTTTTTATGCCTTACTATCTTATGACTTTTTATGGCTTTTTATGCCTTATTATACTATTTCTTTTTTATTATGTTTTTATGACTTACTATACTATGTAATTTTTATGAATTTTAATGCCTCACTATATTGTTGTTTTTATGACTTTTTATGCCTCACTATATTGTTGTTTTTATGACTTTTTATGCCTTACTGTACTATTTTTTTTCATGCCTTATTATAGTGTGATGTTTTTATCACTTTAATATAAATATACATACTAAATGTAAATTCTTATATTAGATAGACATATATGTCAATACATGATATTGTCCCTATTTCAAACAGGTTCCATATATAATTTTTACATAACCCTTGTAGGCTATATGATTTTACTTCATGCACATATATTTTGTATATGAAAATTCAATACATTACATATATAATATTTATCTATGGTCATTTCCTTATGTAAATTCAGATTTTAAATATTAATAAACTGTTTGCATGACAGCATTCAAAAGTCAGTCTCTTTGATTTTAGAGTGTTCGTGGGGTATTTCCTTCACTACCAAAGTTTAGACCAAACCTATGCCCCTGTTTCTAGACATAGCTGGCTACGCTAGCTAATGGGCACATTTGTGTCCACCTAGCTATAGTTACCACTTTGCATAAAGCACAAAATCTCACCTTTGTGTTGTTTGTTGAAGTTTGTTGTTGGGTATGGAGTGGGACTTCCACTACATCTTGTGGCCTCTGAGGGAAACACACCATCTATAAAACCATTTCTCACCAACTGTCAAGTAGCAGTGTGTTTTCTGCCCTCTGACCTCCTCTCTTCCTCCATTAAATAGCAGCACATAGCTGCTTCCCTCAGCTTTTCAATGTGACCTGGACCAGGACTGCTGAGACAGTCCTGAACAGGACTGAGTTGACCACTGACTATCTTGTGTGGACTTCATGCTGTTTTTCCATGATAACTCAGACTTTAAAACTGCTCCACAACTCTATCACTTTCTGTCATTTTCCTCCAGTTTCTCTGCTTTTGTTCTTAGCTTCATACATAGGAGAACAGAAGGTCTTACAGTCACAGGGTAAAGGTGAATTCTTCACTGAAGCTGAAACAGATCATTCGCCTCATTCTCTGCTGCCCAAGGTGGACATTTATGTGGATTTAATGAGCAAAGGCACCTCTAAAGTTTGCAATACAGTGTTACTTTGTACACTTTCTGCTGAATTCCACTGTGTACAAGAAAAAATAAATAAATCAGACACCTGCAATTAAATCCATATGAACCCTGTGACACATAAACTGGTGATGTGAACCAAAAGGAGGAAGAAGAGGAGGAGGAAGAGGAAGGTGTGTGTTAGTGCTGGGAGGTGAAATGTTGGTGGCAGCCTTATTAAGTTATCCATCTGAAATGAGAACTCCTCTGGTAAATTATCCCTTCACTAATGAATGAGCATCAGAAGCTGTAAATGGTTTTTAATGAAACACAACGTTTTAAACAGCTCATATCAACAGCAGCTCACACTTTTAATGCTCTGCTCATTCATTACCAGCTGTTTACACACATCCAGGAGGAATGTAAAGAACATCAGGGAATATTCAAAGAAAAATAAATAAAAAATTTATAGATGAGCTCATGCTGTCGATTTGTCAGAGGATAATGTCTTCATCACTAATGTGAAAACACATTCAGAGGTAAAATGCTCCATGTACAACAACCTCATGAGTCTGAGGAAAATACTTGCGGGTGGGAGACAGAGGACAGGAAGCCGATGGACAACACCTCACCCGTCCGGCGTGTAGCAGGGTTGAGTGCCAGGATCATTAATATTGATGACAATGTTTATACTATTGTTATCAATATGGAGCAAACATATTATCATGAAAGCAAGAGAAATATGTCTAAATAATTTATGAGGTAATTGCATCATCAATAGGCTGCTTTGCATATTTTAATTACCAGCAAATGATTTGCCAAACATGAGGTGTTTCTTTTTACTATCCTGTGACTTTATCACATGCATGTATAAACACAACACAGGTTTTTAATGATAAATAACAAATCCTAATTATCCTGGAGTAAAGAGGGGATCGCTGACACAACAGCAGCAGAGATGCAAATACTGCAGCACTAAGTGTTCATGTGGTCAGGATGTCATCTAATGTGATATTTATCTTTTATATCAATCCTGTTGATGCTGGTATCGATACTTAAAATGATTTTGTATCAGTGATATTGATACTTTGGGAACTGATCCACCCACCCCTGGTATGTAATGAGCATCTGTGTTTATTTATACTGATATAAAGGTAAAGCTTCAAAAAGACAGTCTGACATCAACAGGTTTATTGTCAGACCAACAAGCCTGAGTGCACCAACAGACACAGACTGTGACCTGGTTAATCTCCCTGCTCAGTGCAAACAGTTACACCCAACAACTCCTCCAACCTGAACAACCACACAGTTTTTCTTTTCAACCCTCTGATACAACCCATAGGAGTGTCTCCTGAAATAGTGTCTCTACTAGATGTCACCTAGCAACAAAACCCAACTATGGGTCATGATAACCTGCTGCACAGACAACCTATTGGCTTGCTTTTTACAGGAGGACATTGTTATGTTGCTGCACCCATCAAGCTAACCGCTAGTGCACTATAGCCAGCCAAGAACATGCTAGCTCTAGTCTGTAAATAGCTCTAAGGTGTTAATGGGACAGTGAGTTTACTCTGTTCACTGAAGAAATGCATTTGTCCCATTGACACCTGCTTCATAAATATCTACAGACCTTTCTTTTTCTTGCAGAGCAGTTTACAATCCGACAGGCTACAATAGCCTCCTCTGTTAGCTTCTCTCAAAGGCCGACATCTCCACTATTCACACATCAGTGTTTACAAAGGTTGAATTCAATGCAAACTGAAAATTGCAAAAGAGCTCATTTACTTCCCTGAGTGAACGGTTAGTTTTTTGGTGAAATTTCTGAAATTCTGAAATTTCTGTGGTGAAACTACACTTTGACTGTGGAAGATGAAGGAAAATGCCTGAGTGCACAACAAGCTTCAATCACAGCATTTTGTCCTGTCTCTACACACAGCTTTGTAAAAGTTAAGCTTACTCTTTCAGTGGGATGTAAAATGTGTGAAATTGATGGCAATTTGCTGTGTGAGCCAGGCCTGCTAATAGCACTGGCAAACTCCCTTTGTTTGTGGAGCATTGTTCACAGAGAACAGTTTACACTTAGCAGCTGTCTGTTGTTTTCTCTGTCCTCGTCCTGGCTGAAGACAAACTCTATTAAATCCTGCGGGAGACCAGTATTACAACAACGAGCCTGAACGCAGCCAAAACAAGACTCAGCCTGTTCACGCCAAGCTGTAATGACCAAACACTTCCTCTGTCCCCTCAATGAGATTTTGATTTACACACACAGCTTACATGTGCCTCCTCTTCTTTTACCTCTTTACCCCTTCATCCGGCCCTCCGGCTCTAATTACCGGGACACACAGGAGGACGTCACCGACGACAGGCCGAGGGAACGGGGAGAGGAGAGAGTCGCTGGGGAGGTGTGTTTGTTAATGGGATGGATCAGACTTGGCAGGCAGCAGAGCCTGGCAGCAAACTGTGGACAGAAAGAGACGGACGCACAAATCTGTGAGCTACACTCACACTTAACCAAACAAATCTGGAGCAACAGCAAAGACCTGGACTGTAAATAGCCTCAGAGTCTATTTTAGAGCCTGGGGATTATCTGCTTTCTCATACCGTCAGTTTGATAAAACCTGAGCGAGGCACATGTGAAGCAGGACTGATTTCACGGTGGAGAGGATTGTAGCTGCAGTTACAGAAAGGTTTCTTTGAGGCAGAAATAATCTCACTCAATAATCAGGCACTAAAATGCAGCTGCTGTGTCAACACCTGACCACACCCCTACACAGTGATGTCAGAACACGTGTCATCTCATGGTGAAAGGTTCAACAAGAAACAGTGGTTTTCTCCCCTGTACATTACCGGAGACTTAACCTGCGACCTGAATGGACAGAGCCACATAACCAGGCCTTCCTGCTACGTGTCAATCAGCTGAGGTTAATGACAAACAGTGAGTATTTTCCAATGCACGACATGTTTCATAATATTGAAAAATTGTTTTGTTGAAGAAAAGACATGCACTAGGAGCCATTGCTAAACTAAATGTCATGCTAGTTGTATCTAGTGGATGTTGAGATATTTGACTGCAGCTTCTTTCCTTCACGTTCATCCGGGGACGTTCTGCACGTTTTCATCACTTCATTTTCTGTAGGTGTTTTCCATCCACCAGCTTTTATGAGCACTTTCAATTTGTGCATGAAAAAAACCTAAATTACAAAAATAAAAGAAAGAAAAAAATCAAGTGGGAAGTGGGAAGGCTAATGTACTGATAAAAACAGTGTGTGACACAGTGCAGTGGAAACAGACTGAGTGAATAAATGCTAACAGTTCCAGTGAAGAGAGGAAAACATCAGATGTGTGTGGAGCGATGATGAGGAGGCTGGAACCTTCCTCACATTAAAACATTAAACAAACAGAAATGTCAGATGTCAATCATGTTTTCCATCATCTGAGCTTTGACTGGAGATCTTTTAATGACCTCATCCTCTTCTGCAGCGACCGGAGAGCTGTTTATCTCCATCAACCAACGAGCTCATATCTAAAACAACAGCAGTGAATGATGAAAGGCATAAAAAAGGCCCCAGAAAAACTCATCCAATATCCAAAATAGTCCATAATCAGACATTCCTGCTGCAGTAGAAATCCTTTTTTTCTTCCAAAACAACATGACTCCAGGATTAGAAGCAGAAGAAGAAGAGTGAGACTGATAGCAGGAGGATGAGTGGCAGCAGAACACAGAGCTGCAGGACAGACACCCTCCGGCTGTCACTCACCTCAAATGGATCGCATTTAGCAGCTTTTACCCCTCAACACTCCATCCTCCCTTCTCCATTTTCTCATCTCCCTCCTCCACACACACACACACACACACACACACACACACACACACACACACACACACACACAGTGTCCACTTCCGTCCATCATATTATGTGCTCAGCGAGGTCAGGTCTCCTGTCTGCCTGCCTCCTGTGTCAGGGCTCTTCAGAGGCTTATCACTTTATCAGCCCACTCAGGGCCGCACGGATCGTCTGATAAAATCATATTGTACTTTCTGTCCAATGACACGCCTGAAACTGCTCCGGGCCAAAGCCATTAGCTTCTCTTCACGGTTATTTTCACTCAGGTCCTCTTACGCCGCTGCTGTCAACTCTATTCATTTCATTTAACGGAGGCTTTGACATCTTTTATATTTTCATGCACTCAGATAATCATGTGTTTCAGATTTATTCCCAGTGTGCTGTGTATGAAGCTGTTCAGAAATAAACCAACCAGCACCGGTCCAGTTGAAAATGAAATGCTGTTGACAGTACACTTCATATCCTGCAGCGGTCACATGAACATCTGTGTTTAATGATTTTACTGACGGAGATATTCAGAAAATCAGCCTATGATAAAATAATAAATAAAATGCAGTTTTGGTGAAAGAAACAATCCGACATTTTATAAAATATACTTCTTTGTGGTTAAACCCAGAGTCATATGGACGCCAGTTTAATGTCTGTGAGTCCAGTGTAGAGACAGGTCCAGGACGTAGCTAGTTTAGCCTAGCTTATCACAAGGACTGGAAGCAGGGGAAACTATAACCCAATATTGGGATATGCAATATTTTTTGATAATATAATCTTGAATTTATAATATGATTTAATATAATTATATATATATATATATATATATATATATATTATTATTATATTTTATGTTTCCAGTATAAGTGATGCTGCCACTAATAATTAATCAGCAACAGGGCAAAACTACAAAAAAAAGATTGAAGATTAAAAAGCTGTGTATTCTCAATAGGATCACATCTAAGTTGCTGTCACACCCGCCCTGTTTGGTTCAGTTAAAATGAACTCTGGTCTGTGGAGTGAGAGCAGTGCATCATAAATATAAAGTTAAACTGCTGTTAAAAACATATTCCGATCACAAACTGTCAAGGCAGCACCTCCTGATCTTTATAAATGATGTATTTGCCTGTATTTATACTGCTGCGATTCGCCCTGATAGATCAAAAGGTGAGTTTGTCTTGTACTGTGTATTTTAGCAAAGTGAGCAAAAATTTGAGAACACACCACAAGAACTATTGGGCTGTAAAATTGTCACAAAACAGTTCTTTCTTGTCGTCTGTCTGTTTTATCTCATACGATATGTCACATTCACCAGTATGCAGATGACACCCAACCATACCTGTTGTTCCCACCAGCCAACCTCACCATCTCCGCATGGATCTGAGTCTGTCTCTCTGACATATCCACACAGATGAAGGAACACCATCTTCAGCTAAACCTTTCTAAGACTGAAATCTCAACTAGGGGAGGACAAAAACATGATTTGGAAAAGTTAGAGGGAAGTCCTTCAGCTAACATAAAGTTAATATAATGATCATGTCTTAATATGAGCATATGTTCCCCAAATCCATGTGTTCATGTTCAGCTCAATGTCTCTGTCTGAACACAGACATGCAGACATCAGCATTTCATTCATCTCTCTTCCTTCTGCTGCAGAGCGATGGAGCTTTTATCTGTAACCGACAGGCACAAGTTTCATGTTTTCATCTCCTCCTTCCTGTTACCTTTCACCCCATCTTCCATTTCCTCACACTATCTGCCATTACCCCCCCCCCATCTCTGTGTCACCTCCTCCACCTGACATCATCCTGCATCTGTCTATTTTCTGTTCTCTCTCTCTCTCTCAGCAGGACTCATCCACGCCTCCCATTCTCTGCCCCCCATGTTCCCGCCATTTATCACTTATTTCCCAGGTTCCCCTTCTCTGTGGTGTGTTTTCGTAACCTCTCCTGTAGCGTGTGGAGAGGCGCGCCACAGAGCGTGCAGCCGCGCTGCTTTTCAGCCTTGTAACATTCAGAAATAACTCAATGTTACGTGAGTCTCGATGTGAAGATCTAACACTGATGGCTGAGTCACTTCTCACCATGTTCTCACTTTCATCCTCCTCCACTCCACTTTCTATCTCTCTCTGTTTTGCTGTTGGTCTCTCTGGCTCAGACTTTACCATCTGCTTTCCTAAACTTTCCATCTCTCAACAAATATTCTTTTTTGTCATCTCTTACAGTCTCCTGCTCCCTCCATCACGTCTCTGCCTCTGAGCGCAGCTGCTGAAACTGTGTTTTCTGTGGAGGTATATTGAAGCCTGATGCCATTTCAGATAAACTAAAACTAAAATGCAGCTCGTCTGCTTCATTTCCTGCTTGTAAAGGTTTTCTCAAGTCTCATTGCTATTAACTATTGCAAAACTATTCACCAGTGTTGATGCCATTTCAAAATAAGAGTCATAATATTGACATATTAACATTTAAGAATAGAATAAAGAATTAAATAAAGATCAAAAGAGTCAAAAATGTACAGAGCTCTGGTGTCAGAGAAGAAAATAATTTGTGGACACAAATTCACAAAATATAAAGTTATCATTTATTCATTTATGTAATTATTTATTCATACATTTATTTATTCAGATCCATCTACTTTAGACTGAAGTAGGACCGAATACCTAATTTACATACTGACACAGAAACAAATAAATGAATATAGAAATACAGAAATAGAAATAAAATACAAAAATAGCATTTTGTAAAAAATGTATTTTGTACCAAAATGTATTTATTTTGCATTTATTCATGTATTTGATTACTTATTTCTACATTTATTTATTTGTACTTGTGTCATTTTTTGTCCTTCATACCTGTGCGGCTGCAATCTGGAGTTTCATCCAGTATAGTTTAGTGTGTTTGTGTCTGCTAGGCCGTGTTTAGTATGCACACAGGTGTCTCCTGCTACAGCGCTGGATGAGATTAATACAAATATTTATTAATTAAGGGCTAATTTCCTGCTCCATTGATTCCAGCTCCTGCATAGCTCCACTCCTCTCCTCAGAGGATCAATACGAGTGCAGACAAACCCTCAGAGTAAATACATGCATGGGAATTTCTCTGCAGGACTTTTTCTTGAAACAGAGATTTTGGACATTTCATGGATTTTCAGTATCGTGTCAGTGAGTACCAGCGCAGAGAGACACTGTCTCTGGGTTTTGCTGTAGGTGCGGTCATGAGGCAAAAACACACTCAGTTAATCAGAATATTGACCAAGAGATCTTTTGACTTTGTCTGTGTGTGTGTGTGTGTGTGTGTGTGTGTGTGTGTGTGTGTGTGTGTGTGTGTGTGTGTGTGTGTGTGTGACTAAAAACTCTTCGAAGAAAGAGTCTAAATGGCCGGGTCAGTTCTGACTCCATTTTTCCTCCCGCTCCTGGTTCTTTGTCTCGTGTGAACCAAAACAAACCAAATACAAAAACCAAACCAAGTAAACTTTTCCACTTTAGCTGAAAACAGAGAAGAAGAAGAAGACGATCACCTCAGGTCTGATTTATCGCAGCACTTTGTGCATCGGAGGAGAAAGCAATCTTTTAAAAGTTTAAGGGCTTTTTTCCTCCCGGACACATTACAGCTCCATCAGTTAGCAGCTGTCAGTGTGGGGACAGACGGCTCATCAGGTCTCCCACCAGAAGACAGCAGGAGGGATCAGTGTGCTGACGGTAACTGGATGCCAGTCAGAGTGAAAGGAGCGAGTAGGAGGAAAACAGCTCTGTCATTATAGAACTAAAGCCCATTCACTTCTCACTGCCTGATGTTTCCACAAATCATCAATATCCTACTTGTTCGTGATGGAGCCTGATCAAACCTGTGTCGACTCCATAACTGTAACTGACAGAGAGGAATTTACATTCTGGTCGAGTCTCAATTAGTAGATGAAGAAATATTTTACAACATTTCTGTTAAATAATAACGAAAATACTGGTTTTAATTCATTCCAGCCAATTCTTAATTTGCTGCTTATTTGATTACTGTTAATTTAACATCAGTGAAACTCAACACTTCCTGAAGGACTTTCAGATTAAAAGCATGCCAGGTATATATTACTGAGAGTTAGAGAGAGAGAGCATTTGGTTTTTATTGGCTGGGATTCAATGGCAGTTCTGTGGAAAATGCAAGCGATTTTGCAAATGTTCTGTGTTTCCATTGAGTGATGTCATGTGAATAACGCTGGGTTTTCCCCTCTCACGATATCATTCCAATTAAATGTGACTGAGCTGATTTCCAGCGTCTTCAAATTGTGCATTAAGCAGGTTAATGGAAATGCATCTATTATGTGCTTGGTGCTGCCAGAGGGCTTTTAATGTGAAACATTTGCAGGAAGTAGCTTTTGCAGGGATCGTGGAGATGAGAGGAAAAGTCCTTTTAGCAGGTCAAACGTACGGCTTGTAGCACTTTGACTTGAGCTGAATTTATTTGAAATAAACATGTCAGTTGTGATGTCTTGTTATATTTTGAAATATATAGAGGCTCTTTGTAAAACCCCATGTGCAACAGGCTGAATGTCTGGAGATAAAGAGTTATTTGGTGATTTGGCCACTGAAGCATTAAGGTGCTTAAAAAATGACTCACTCCTCAGAGTTATAACTCATCAAAGTCTAAACACACAGACATGATTCAGGTCTTTTTAGATTCAGTGTGACGTAACCTTCCAGAGGGTGCTTCTGGTTTTATGTGTATCTGTTACACAGATGGATGATTAAAGCCTGTTGGGTTTCATGATAATAAAAGTTTGATAGTCTAATTAGCAACAGAAGATGTTTGCGTGTCTGTTTGTGTTTCTCAGGCATGTAGATACAGACATGAAGCTTTATTTGTCCCTCTGGGTTTAATTTGTAAGTTTGAAGAGAGAGTTTTGTCTCCTCTGAGGACAGACAGCGTGTCAGACAATGATGTGAGCGCTGTCGGTGAATCTGAGCTGAAGACACTTTTCTTTCATGTCTGCCATCGTCGACGTTTCCTCCCCGATCACAGAAATCTGCCGAGCTTATCAACACTTTTACCGATCTTCTAATGTGTTTATCAAGCGTCCCGGTGTTTAAAGTAGCTTTGTGCTGCTCAGATTTATCTCAAATAAAGGTTCTTATCCGGCCGTACACAACGCTGCTGGAATAATAAAGAATGTTAGATATTATAGCTGTCAAGGTTATCTCGCTGTAAACACGATGCACTTCCCTGCAGCATGAATAAAGAAATTGAATCTGCACGCACACGCACACACACACACACACACACACACACACACACACACACACACACACACACAGTCTGAAGTTGAGTGAAGTTTTCTGTTCAGTAAAGAAATACAAGTCAGTGAGGAGGCGGGACTTCTGATTGTTTCCCTGCGTTGATTGAGCTCCGTTCTTTCTCGGAGTCATGAACACACACACATCAAAAACACACTTGTTGGAATCAGCACAATGTCAGTGCAACACACATGAGTGGAGCATCACTTCGTCATTTGCAAAACAAGAGAAGAAAAGTGAGAGACGTGAGTCGTTGGCGATTAGACGCCATCGTGATGTCATCAGGTTTGAAAAGGGGGTGAGGCTGAGTGAGGTGTGAGAAACCCCCACCCCCCGGGGTCGAGACACTGGTGGTGATGGGAAGAAGAGAGTGATGGAGATCTGCATGTGATGTGGACCCTGATGATCTGGACTTGGTGCTGGATATGAGGACTGGAGGTGGACGAGTGGAGGAAGAGAGAGAGAACAGCAGAAGAGAGAACAGAGGGTTCAACAGCAACAACGTGATTGGCTGGTTGAGATTGTGGCGAAATCTGATTGGTTAACGAAAAAACACCTGAAGTCAGCAGATCAAAGTTCAGCAGCTGGGATGTGTGTGTGTGTGTGTGTGTGTGTGTGTGTGTGTGTGTGCAGTGAGAACTTATCTATAAAAAAATATACTCTTCATAATCCATGTTCAGACGTTTGCCTCAGTATCAGCGGGATCCAGTGGCTGCTGTGTGCACACCCATGGGTGCAGAGCAGTCTGAACTTCTGACTTCTTTAAAACAACTTTACCTGCTGCAGATTCAACAAAATGAACAAATACAGACTGAAAGGAAAAAAAAACACAAGGGCAAAGTCGACTGTTCTCATTGCAACTTCAGATTAGCCAACGCAGCATCTTACCTAATAATGTCACGTTACATTGCTGCACTGTTTTGCTCTCTGCATCGGGATCAATGGACGGGCCTCATTCAAATAAGAATGAGGAGCTAAGTTTTTTCACACAGGACTCGTTCACACTGACTTTAGCCCTGAGGCTCAGAATCAACATGGCTCTTATATCCCTGGATCCCTCACACTCGCCTCTATCCACTCATGTGTTAGTGGAAGACATAAAAAAACAAAAAAAGAGAAGAAGAAAAGCTGTAGCCACAGGTTCGCTGTATGGTGGAATCCCTGGGCAGCATCTTCTGAACATAACATAAGACAGGATGTGTAGAGTAAAAATCAGGAAGTGAAATCAGGCAAGCAGAGGGTCCAGAGGGTCAATCCAACTCACATCTGTAAATCTGTTAAAGACCCACTGCATTGAAAACATGTCTACATGGTGTTTGTTATATGATGCAAGACCTATGATGAGCAGAATAAGCTGTCGACCCCATGGATGAGTATTTCCAGCTCGGACCGGTCGAGTCCCAATGACAAAAAACAAAGAAACAAAAACACAAACCTGAGGAATCTCTTCAATTTACAGGGGGCTTTCTATCATGTAGCCTCCAGGGTGCAGCTCACTGAGCTTCAGAACCGCTCTTCAGAAACCTGTGGACAGAGTCTACATCCATTTTAATTTATAGTCTATAGTGCAGATGTGAAAACTGTTTCTATTTGTTTTATACTGTCTGTACTTTCTTTATGTGAACTATGGTTTCAGAAATAAAATGTAATATCACTAGTTTTCTGTTGCAGGTGGATGATACAGATGATACAAATATAAATGATAAAGATTTTACTGTGTCGGTCTTTAAAATCTCCTGAGGTCCAGTCTGCAAGACAGGCCCTGACCCCCGGACAGGGTCCTCACCTCAACTTTGAGAAACTCACAGTAACACAAACTCAGGTAGGAAATAAAAAATATTTCACCACTGACTTGATGCACAGAAACACAACAACAAGCTTCTTTTAACCGGCTGTGTGCACATTGTTCAAACAGCTGGTTCTCCATCGTCTCCTCTGTGCACAGTGTGTGTGTGTGTGTGTGTGTGTGTGTGTGTGTGAATACACCGTCATGTGTTGCTGGGAAAAAGCAGAACTTGTCTCGACCCACCAAAAATAAAAGAACTCCTTAGGTACGGAGCAATCTGTGCAGGACTAAACTAATGCCTGAAACCTTACAACAATCAATATTTTTATCATTTATGGCATGGATCAATAGTCCTTCCCAACTTTCTCGAATGTTATTTCCAGTTACCCTCTTACTCTGGGAGCAGATTAGGCGACCCTGAGGCAGCGGTGTAATGGGAAGTGTGGCGGGCTGGGCAGCGGGTCGATGGACATTGATCCGGCTCATTATTCCGCTCCATCGAACGCTCGCCATTAGCGGCTAAATAAAAACCAAATGCTCTCTCTCTCTAACTCTCAGTAATATTCAGATCCTCTGCTCTACCTTTGGTCTTTATTGTTGTTTAAAAGCTGCTGCATGTTATCGACTCTTTGTTTAGGCGGTTTGGCTCGGAGGTTCCGGTGTGGGGGATGTAATTACTGGCTGTTTCAGCGTCGGTAGGGTTTAGGGCGGAGCAGAGGAGCTGAGGAGGCGACGGTCGATGGCGCCTGGCAGCGCGGCTCTCTTATCAAGAGAGCAGAGATCTAATTCAGACTCTCCACTTTCAACCACCGCAGGAGGAAGGAGGGAAGATTCAGGCTGTTTGTTCTGCATCTCTCTGTACTCCAGGGAAAGACCCAACAAACAGGCCACACACACACACACACACACACACACACACACACACACACACACACACACACAGTCACGTTGTCCCTGTCCGTATCAAACTATCACATCACTACCTCAGTGGTTTTTATGAGTCTGTCCTCGGAGCTTCTTCAGTCTGTTCTGTACAAACATGGCCGCTCGTCTGCAGGAGCAACATCTGATTTATTTTCCTCCAGACTGACATTTTTTTTAATGTTTGTTCTTCACTTTTTCTGATTTTCTGCAGGTTTAATTTTACACAAGATGACTCTCATTTTAGTCGTTTTGTCCATCGTTTCTATCAGTTATTACATTTTGCTTGTGGTTCTTGCTGCTGAGGTCTGAGGAGGCAGCAGACATATTAAAGTTCCTCATATCTGTTCCTCAAGATTTCTTCAAATTTGGCAAACATTCACTTGGTCAGAGGTTAAAGGTCAAGGTCACTAGCTCACAAATTCATACACTAATTATGACATAATTTGACTTGAATGTCTATAAGGATAAAATGAAGACAGGACATTTTATATTCCAAAGGGTCAAAGGTCAACTTCACTGTGACATCATAATGTTCAGCAAAAACACTTCTGGACATTATTCAACACTGTAGCTCTGAGAGATTGCGGCCATATTTACTAGAACTTGGCGGCTTGGCGGATGCTGACGCTTGGTCTGTAACCACACCCAACAGTGACATCACAATGTACTGACACGCCTGTGAGTACCCTCATACATCACAGCAGCAAGATGAGACGTTGAACTACTGGACTTGGTCTTTAGAATAAATCTTTTGGAAACTGTTGAATCCTTTTTTCCCCTCTAAAACAGGATAAGAGTGAGATGCAGTAATTGTTGGAGTCCTGACGGTTTAAAAATATGTGAAGTGTTTGTACAGCAGGTTTGGGGCCTAACACGGGGTCAAGGTTCAAAGAAACTGTAGCCTCTCGTCTTTTCAGCTCTGCAACAGTCTGGTCTCCAGGCTCACAGCGGTGCGATGGTGCGGGCTCCGAGTTGTTTCATGTGCGAAGCTGGCAGCAGCTCAACTGAAAGGTGGAGCTAATTAAACTAACGAGCTGTGTGGGTTCTCTCTGTTACTAGTCGTCTCAGGTGCTAATCACGAACCTAATCACAACAGAAATCTGACTTCTCCACTGAGATCCATCGGCCTCCAGCCAAACAAATATCTACCTCCGGCTGCTGAGAGAAATCTGAGTTCAGCTCATCACAACCAGGTGAGACATTTCAGTCCGTCGCACCACGAGCTCAAAATACCTCAGCACAGAGCAGCTGTTCTAACATCACTTCAACACAGAAAGCAAAAGAATGAAAAAGTAAAAATGAAATGTGTTTATTAATTTTAATATATTTTAAAGAAATGTATTATTATGTTTTTATTGTTGTTATGTCTCATGTTTGTGTTTTTATGCTGCTCTGCTGAAAGAATCTCCCTTTGTGTGACAGTAAAGGTCTGACCTTCACAAACCTTTGCAGTACCAGTACACACGCACACACACACACACACACACACACACACACACACACACACACACACACACACACACACACGCACACGCACACACACACACGCACACTGTAGTGGGATTTAATAACATGTTGACACCGGTCTGCTCCCGCTCACACACACTCAGAATGATAAAATGATCCTGCAGGATGTAAAAGTAACTCATCCCGGCTATTATCAGTGTTTTATCTGCTGCTGAGTGTGTTCACATCACTTCCTGTTTCACTCTTGACTTCTGAAGAGTCATTAACTCTCTCTCTCTCTCTCTCTCTCTCTCTCTCATGTCCAGTGTCTCTCACCACTTTGGTTTTCTGTACATGAATCGCACAGTGATAATTCTGAGAGATGTTCAGTGAAGGCACGCCGTCAGATTAGTTGTTTCTCATTTGATGCTTAATTTGTTTTTGCTAATTGGGTTGTTAGGTATGTTGTGTAGTGGGGCTCAGGAGGCCTGAATGCACCATCAACATCCGATTTCAGCACAAACACTCACACTTTACTGTGTGGTCACAGTGCAAACACATTTCTCTCCAAAAAACATTCACTCAAATTCTTACAATCAACATATAAACACAAAAGCAACAGTTATAGAATTGAGTTAATCATAAATAAAGTGTCTTTGTAAAATGACAAATATTTCGTTAAATCTTATTATCTGACGCTGTATTGATGTTATATTCACCTGAAACCTGTGGGAATAAAACAAATGTCACTTTTCACTGAATCTGTAATTGAGCTCCAAGAGAAAATGAGTCCGAACTTCTCATGAGACCAGCGATGCTCATACAGAGCGCACACGTGTAAATGATGTGTAAATCTGTTATTTCAGACGAGAAGTGAAACCTCAGTTTACGTCACAGATCCAGATGAAGCTGATGGACTGAATATGATTCTGTGCGGCTGGACTGTGTGTTGTTCATCTGTCTCCTGTCACCTGTTCAATGAATTCATTCTTTCAAACAGGACAGTACAAAAACTAATTTAACTCCCTCAGAGTTCGCTGTGCAGATGTCGTGTTACCAAAAATGAAGCATCAACACTGAAGAACCAGAAGCTGCAGTTCCTCTAACGACCACTAGAGTCTGGCTCCAACAGTGAGTCAGTCCCCATAGACTCCCATGTTAAAATGTCCAACTTTACAGCAGAAATAAACATGTTTACAGCCTGGTACAAAAACATATTGACATATGACACCTATTTATATAACTCACCTGTTTACATTTTATTAAGGACTTAAGTGATGTATACTTGAGGGCGTGGCCTCTTTGAGTGGCTGCTCTGCTTCACTTTAGCTAATTAGAGACACAACATGACCTCTGGTGGTGTTGGTGCCTTCTGGAGGATATTAGATCATTTCATTTGTTGGTTAACTGACTAACAGAACACAAGGAAGTATTTGCTCCTCCCTCCCTTGTATTATTTTATCTATATGTTAGCAGTAATTAGCAGGTATCAGCAGCTGCGCTCACCATACCTGGCTTGTTAGCTTAGCTCGTTAACTACCTAATTAGCCATCAAATTAATTAGCCTTGGGCTAGCCTTGAGGACACACGCCCCACGTCTTTCACCATTTTAGGATTAGCCAAGAATTAGGGGCAGAGTCTGACACTGCCAAGATGGCGACAATGGAGCAGCTCACTCTGAGCTTCAAAACGTCACAGAGGCAGCATCCATCTTTATTTCCCTGAGCTGCAGCCTCCTCATAAATGTCAGTTCATAGTGTCTGTACTGTATAGCCGAATGAATATGATTGGATGCTACTTGCTACACAGCTGTGAGCCAATCATGGCAGAGAACATCGATCTATTTATAATACTTAAAAATAATAATGAACTTCTTTTGATAGTCTTAAGAGAGGACTAGGTGGATGGACACGCAGTCGCTCAACAACAAACAGCTCCAGCATGAAACAGGATGTGAGTTCATGAGTCAGCTTTAGACGTGCATTATGGATCACGGCTGTGGTGTAATCAGGTTATAACCTGAAGCTCAAGGAAATGTGTCGCCAAACAAATAAAAAGCACATCAGACACGACAACCTGGTCATTAGAGAACACTTTCACACAAACAAACCCGTCTCTTATGAAGCCTGACTAACATTAATTTCCTGTGGCTGCAGTGATGGCAGATTCTCTGGAGAGCAGTTCGGCTCGGAGCGACTCCCCAGGAGCGTTCAGGTTGGTTAGGGTACTGTCAGCGACCGCTACGACTCATTCACTTGTAAATTGGGGGAAATAACAGGACCAGATGTTGTCATTATTTCCACTGGGCCCGGGAGCATCACTATCACTCAGTGTTTTGGACAATTTTCAACAAGCAGAAACCCGTCATTTTGCAGAGGACCCCCCCCCCCCCCCCCCCGGTGCTGGTGATGTGAGGAAAACAGAAAACATGTTTGATGCTGCTGCTGTTTCGGTTTCTGCTAGAAATCCTGTTTTGTATCTGCGTGTAACAGCCCACAGATTTTTAGCATGAATGAAGCTCCTCAGTTGGACAAACATCTTTAGATTTAATTTCTGCCTCAAGGTTTCAAGGAAAACTCTGACTTTTTGGTAAATTGTTTATTCTATTATCTGGAGCTTGACCGAGAAATTAATATCATTTTCATCTCTGTGTTTTCAGACAATACTGAGGTTTTTTAATGTTTTAATTTACCTCGGTAAAATCAATGTTGAGTTTTTTAAAAATTACCTCCAACAGAATAAATTACCAGTGTTGGGGAGAAGTGAACTACATGTAATTAAACTACGGTAGTAGTTTAACGACATCTTGCAGTAGCTCACTGATAGTTCAGCTACATTCATACAATATGTCTACAGTCATTCAAGTGGTTAAATTACTTTTTTCTCATTTTTTTGTGTAGTTAACAACTGAAACTATAAACAACGGAGAGGAACGATTTTTAATTATTTTACCATTGCCTCTCGATCGATTAATCTAGCGATTATTTTTTCGATGCATCGATTAATCTAACGATTCATTTTTTCAATTCGATTCGATTATCGATTATTTTCCCATTATTTGACCTATATAGCAATTTACATATGCTAATTTATGTATCTCAATGAAAAAACACAAATTTCTTCATTCCAACCTATTTTTATTGATTTCACCAAAAATGACCAAATTCCAAAATAAAATTCAAGTAATGAAAACAATAGTACAATCTGACGTCAGAGGTAGCGTTTAACAAAAAATAAAATGAAATAAAATACTTTCAATAAATAAAATAAGTTCTTGTTGTGCAAGAATCAAGAAAATGTTATCATCATAAAATCAATAAAATATGAACAGCAGCAGTTTTCTTTTATAACTAACAAAATATAAAGTCCTGTTCATTCACAGGAACATGCACTCTGCCTTTTAACTCAAGAATAGTGTGTGTGTGTGTGTGTGTCTGTGTGTGTCTGTGTGTGCACGTGGGAGTGTTTGGATGAATGGCGCGGTATGATGTTTAATGTTACAATATGGTAATAAAATGTGACGAATCCTTGAATAATATAATATGGCACAACAAAACAAACAAGAAAAGAAAAGTGGATATTGTAAAAAGTTGAAAACTTTTGTCATCCACACGAGCTGCGCCTGGTTCCCGCCTCTTGATGTGCTGGTGCATCGCCGTTGTGCTTTTATGATAAACCATCTCCATTTTAAATAGCCGACAAACGACAGAACCGCCTCCTTTAACGGAACAATAGTCCGATATCTTTGAACTACGAGTTCGTGTTCTACATTGATCAGAGTCAACTGACTCGCTGGTATCGATACTGCCGCTACTTGCTGCCGCCATTGTTTGTTTTCAAACGACGCATCGACGCACAGTTTTTGCGTCGACGTATTTTTTGCGTCGACGTCATCGATGACGTCGATGCGTCGCCCCAGCCCTAACTTGAACAACACAGCGGCACAAAACAGCACAGTGACGACACCAGCATGGAGAAACCTCCCGAAAATCTCAGCCATAGAATCACCAAGTATTCTTTAGTGTATTTTATTGTCAGTGTGAAGTAATCGGTAGCTTGCCCTGCACTGCAAGTTGCTGAGTTACGGTCAAATCACACGGTAAATAAACCGTTAATATCGCTTCCTGGTTCCACACAAACACACGTTACAAATTTCATCATTCAGCATTTGGACTTTAAGCCAATTAAAGGCGGTATTTTCCTCTGCTAAAGCAACGCATACAGGCAGGTTGGTGTGGCTCTGGATGCCAGAACGTGCTCACTGAGAACACAGTTGTTATGTGGCCTCACTCTTTCTCCACGTCGGAGCCAATATTTGAGCTTTTATTTTACAGTGTTTTCACTTTCACGCTTTCAATTTCCTTCATTTACATAAAAGGTTTTGAAATTTATGTCAAGTTTTTTCTGAATGTTTTTTTTGCATATTTGTACAAAAATTATTATTGAACTCTCATGGACTCAAAATTATTGTGATGAACTTGGAGATTTATTGATTTTCACAACATTTTTAGCATTTTGTTAAAATACATGAATTTATTTTGGAGGTGAATTTGGATGAAAGGTTCAGAGGCATCAGAAATCACCTGACTGTGTGTTTGCATGTTGGTTCTGCAGAGGCCGGAGGAATTAGCTGTGAAAGGAAGACTTTCAACAGAGAAGCACCGTGTTGGAGTTCTTCTCAACAGAAAACAAACCAAAAAGACGGGCTGACAAATGTTTGCCAAACTCGCTTCTTCCCACTCGCAGCACATCAGGCGCACTCCAGAGGTTGTGTTTGCCTAATTGAATTAACACCTGTGGGCTCGTTAATGTGCCGCATCAACAAGGGATTAACAGGAGTGAGCGCTTTGACTGGAGCTGGTGCGACTCTTCAATAATTCCCTGGCAAACAACGATATCAGGAATGCCAATGACCAGGCAGGGATTAGTGCTGACAAACCGTAATTGGATTTCTTGTACAGTTAATTGAATTACTATAAATGCACGTCTGCTATAGTTTGTTTTTGGGTTTTGTGTATCTGCACAGGATATGGGAGTCTTCATATCCGACTGTCTGTGCCACTGAGGAGAGTGTACAGACTTATAATGTCTCTATACAACTAGTCTGTCCTGTCGTCACACTGTAAAAAATATCCTAATTTTACGGAAAATAACGAAGTTTTCTAACAGTAATTTCCTGTTTTTTTTAAAATTGTGAACAAAAGTCTGTAAAATGACAGTAATTATCTGTAATAATGTGCCAGAATAAAGAACATCACTGAGAGCTGAGAACCATCATGACATGTGCACCTGCACAATGACTCCAAACTCAGTATTAGTTTCTATTCTATTGTTATTTCATGTAAAACGGTTCAGCTGACTGTTTATTACAACTAAGCTGAGGGAATAATGTATTTTCAGATATCTGTGATCATCTAATCAGAGTGCCGTTTCTTTTGTCTTTTTCTCTAAACTCTATAATAAGACACTGATATGATTTCTCTCTCTATTATAATGTTTCTTCCATCCAGCCAAGGTCTGGATCTTTGGGGACACCTACAACCTCTTGCAGTGATGATGGAGGCCCTGCACCACCTCCACCTGCAGTGTCCACACATGAAGATCTTCTCTTCCCAAACATAGACACAGTGTCTTATATGATAATATAATATTTTATAATGTAACACTTGTGGCCATAACATTGTTTAGTCTGATCAGCTGTGCTCTTCCTGGTTCCCTTCACCCTCACAGTCGTATTACACTCTCTGCCCCACGTCAGACATACAGTCACATGACTTTTAGACTCCACTGCAGCTGTAACAAACTGTCAATAGTTTAAAACATTAGATTCATATTTCATAGTCCTCATTCATTATAGTTAATATCAGTGTGCTGTTCCAACAGCGTCACTTATTTAGAGGGAGATTGTTACTGGAGCAAATAAATATTAACTGTCTCACACATTAGGACTCATGTTGAATAATTATTATACTTGTTACTAAAGATTCTGTTGCTGTTGATTCAACTACTTGTTTTTATTAAACAAACTTACGTATGACAGATGACACATGAAATTCAGCTTTAACTTCATCCACAACTATTTTTCAATTTTAAATAGTTGATTGTAAATTGTACACTACAGTATTTAATTAATCCATTTATTATTCTTTTATACATGTTTCCAGTGTTGTAAATAGTTCAAATTAATGTAGTTTATAATGTCCAATAAAGTTATTTCTGAAGCTCTTGCTTTAACTTTGTTGATGGTTTTTATAGAAAACATCTGGTATGAATTTACACAATAGTTACACGTACAGCATTGTGGTGATATTTCTATGTTAGCTTTAATCAACAACATAAATACTTGAAATGTTTAAATGTTATCCGACAACACTGACAATGAAAGATCAAAAACCATGCAGTCTCCCTTCAACCAGATGAATGAAACTAATGTGCTGCTCTGTACATGAGCTCCTCCTTCTGTTGGCACAGATCACTCAGTTTTCACAGTGAAACCTTTCAAATGACAAGAAAACACAAACACTTGAGTTAAGATGCGGTGGATCACAGTTAATCACAAATATCGATCAGCTGTCAGGATAGGTGCATGAATGTCTGCTTCAGTTGAGGACTGGTTTGAGTATTAAATTAACAATCTTCTATATGACAAATATCTGTCTACACATTTTGTAAACGTAACGTTATCTTAACTTGAACTATCGCGACGTCTTGATGGACAATGTATTAACTGACATTAACGCTGCGCATTACACTAACGCAGATCAATTAAACTGGGTCACGTGGAGAAACACAAACCAAACGTCGTTAGATTAACGTCGATTAAATTCACCTTTTTATTGGGCTTTGACTGAACACCTCCACGGGCTAACCCAGGTTGACACAGGTTATCAGGCCCGCGGGGCCAGGTGCCGTTAGCATAGCAATCGCTAAGTTATCAGCTACCGCTAGCACTAGCTGGCTAGCTTGGTTAGCAAGGTGCATCTTCACCTGAACTGTGATATTAACAGGGAGGCTAATCTTGGCTAGCGAAGAAATAAGCTTAAAACAAAAAAAAACAAAAACTTACCGGGAAATTTTGAACCGCTGACTCCTCTGAGTCTTTGAGAACAACTGAACACATAACAAGACATTTTCAGGAAAACAACATAAGGAGCTAACTTTGATGAACTGAAAACAAAATGACAAGTCAAATGTCCGAAGCATTGATCTGACGTCATATCCGGATCAACAGGCAGGTCCCCCTGTGTGTCAATCATTTGTTTTGATTTGACTTATTAATACACTGTATAGTTGGGATTCTGACATAAAAGACAGTATAATGTTTGTCCACATATGTTGTCAGAACTATATGGAGAATACTGTGGAAAACAAGATCAAACTGAATTAGAAGATACAAGCTAAAAACAACAGACCCCCCCCCTCAGCTCCACAGCCCCCCTCTTTCAGAGGTGACGTCATCACCTCCTCATTATAGGAACCTTAACAGGCAGATAGACCAATGGAGAAATGCCAGTTTTAGTTCTTCAGATCATCCCGGGGCTCTGAAGAAATATTTGTGAATAATTGGTTGATATTGTAAATTTATATCTGAATATATTAAATAAAAGTGTTATAAAGTCAATAGTGCTGCGTATGTTATTTGTAATTAAGTTTCCAACCCCACTTTAGTTGAAAGACGACATACAGAGACTTAACAGTTTAATTTGCATTTCTTCAGTAAATTATATTTTATGAGAAATGTAAGAAAATTAATCTGAATCTGAATCATTAAATATTGTATTTAGATTCTGCTTCTACAGGTTTTAACATTACTTTACACTTATAGATTCAATGTTGACACAAATACTGCAAGTTGAAATTTGAGATGATTTTAATCTGTTTTACACAGTATTTTTTACTTTGTCTTCCAAAACAAAAGGTTTACTTTACAATATTAAGCTTGTGTTGATATTTCATTGATTGACACTTAATTTTATTATTAGAAAAATGTTTCTCTGCAGAACTACGAGTGGCGTCACTGCATTGAAAGTATCATAATAATTTAGGAAAAATCTGAAACTTGAGTGGATTCACTTTATTAAAGGAGTTTGATCATAATAAATTAGGAGAAATCTGTAAAATAACAGTTTTTCTCTGTAGAAATATTAATGAAACTTTCTGTAAATGTATTGTTTTTACACTACTTGAATTAGGATATTTTACTTTAATTTTACAGTTTTTGTTCTGCAGCCGCTGCTGGCAGTCATTTGACCATGTTTTTTTTTACAATTTTCTTTTACAGTGCAGGTGTTTACGGTGGAGCACCTGAAGTTGCTCATCGACCTCCCGGATCATCTTCTTCATTAAGGTTTACAATCTGTATGTATATGTTGTCACACTGATTGTCCACATCATTTATTATTGATCCTTCCTCTTCCAGGTGTCTTTCATTTTTCCCCTGAAAGTTCGTCCAGATGTAAACTCTTTAAAAATCCTCTTTTATGATTCATATTTAGTTTAACATGTTTTCACACATAAAAACTGAAGCTCATCTCCTTTTCTTTCCTGATTGAAAAATCTGGCCTTGAGCCCCGCCCACCACCTGCTGGCTCCAGGTGGACAGGTGAAAGAGCAGAGAGGAGGAAGACGGTCAGAGGAGGAAACGTCAGAGAGACTCAGCCACATGTTTGAGCCTCAGTCAGACTCAGAGGAGGAGTCTGAGACCAGAACCAGAGACTAGCAGACGGGTCAGAACCGTTAGCGTAGTTAGCATCTTTCATTTGCTTATGTTGTTTGTTAGCTTGTAACTGGCCGTGGCTGACACAGTGATAGCGGTTGTGCTAATGCTAACTCTCTCTCTGTACTGAAAAGGTTTCAGGTGTATTTAGCCCCGCCCCCCTGTCCCCACAAGCTGACAGGATTGGTTCCTGAGGTTTGTGACGTATGAAACCCTGACTGTCTGAATCTGTTCAATCTTCTTATGGATCAACACTTCAAATGAAACACAGGAGAAGTCTAAAATATGGGACTTTTAATTGTGAAAATAAAGATCTTTGTCTTCTGGGTTAGAATGAAGTTTTTCGTCTGTGTGTACGTCTAGTGTACCCTAGTTTACATTTGTTAAAGGTATTTACACCACGTTATCCAGACAGATGTGCACATCAGCCTCCTGAACTATTCGGACAGTTTACATCAACGTGTGAAGCTAAAAGCAGCTGGATGAAGAGTGAAGACGAAGCATCACCTGAGTTCCATTTCTTCAGCCTGTAAACTGTTCTCATTAAGGTCTTCTGGGCCTGTAATGACTCATTAATGTTGCTCTGTGTTCTCTACAGTTCGTTACAAAAACACTAAACAAGACGAGTCATGGGCCGACGAGCCTGCAGCGTTGATGAGCCTGCAGTGCAGTGTGGGTAATTAGGCAGCTCGGACTAATCAATCATCGCACTCCTCCTCTTCTTTTAAAGGGAGAGCGGAGCAGATTAGCAGCTGGGTGGTTCTGTAGCGTATGACACTGAATCAAACCGAGGACAGGTTTTTTTTTTCTCGGCTGCCAGCTCTCATCAGATCGAACACCTGAAGAATCTGATCCTGACACCTGATCCAGCGACGCTCTGTTGTTTTAAAAATGATTGATCGCCGTTTGAGGAAAGTGAAGAGCACTTTGATCGACATCACAAACCTCAGAATGAAAAACACTGTTTACTTTGAAAGCTGTGATGGATGCAGGCAGTTATCTGGGCCACACCATTAAACATCAGATAAATCCACTCATTTGTCAGAGATAAGAGGGATCAAACGCATTTATTAAAATAACATTACATCAAATATTAGCTGAGAAATAGCAATTACATGCTGCTCATCTTTAATTTCAATGGAACACCTGGACGTACCTGCAGCACCCGAGGCAAAACCACTAGTTCTGAGCCAATCACAAACCAGTATGGAACATACATAAGCATGAAGCCTCCAGGCCACAAACACAGAGAACAACATTATTTACACATTCATAGATTTTGGATTTTTCAATGAGGGAGAAGTAGGAGGAGTCATGTGAAGAATTTTGAACATGGTAATTGTTATTCGCAGCGTAACACGTGTGAACACATCTTTAAACTTTCAGGTCCACAAAATGAACGAAAAACAGAATCTAATGCATTTATTTTGTCCAATATATTAGCTGATTTAAAGTCGCAGGGTGAATGGACACCCCCCCCCTCTAGTGGTCATTAGAGGAACTGCAGGTTTCAGCACTTCAGTGTTGGCTTCATGCTTCAGCCCCGGAGCTTGATGCTTGCATTAATTAATTAAATCTTAATCAGAGCATCTTTAGAAAATAGTTACAAAGACTTAGTTTCAGTTATTTTCTAAGTATTTCTCATTTCACAAAAATCCACATTTGTTGCCGTGGTGATTACCTGTAGTACTTAAAAGTCTCATATCAATAGAAGTGACGTCTCTCAGTAAACGCACCATGTAAACGGAACATTTTGCCCTCAGACAGGACTGATAAGGTGATGTGCAGGTTTGCTGCCACGCTGCTCAGGTTCTTTTTAAAGTGTGTCTCCCTCAGGATGAGAGGCAGAGTGCAGCCATATCCCCCGCGGAGACCGTCACGGATCCAGCAGGACTTTTCCCAAAAGCACAGCGTGAGAAAAAAGCTCTCCAGAGTCACGGTCGATTCATCACGGTGCTGAGGAAGCTGGGAAAACATCACCTCCGCTGCAGCAGCAAAAACCCCCACACTGAACCGGTGGAAGGAAACAGAGGATGGAGATTAAAGTG
Organism: Seriola lalandi dorsalis; assembly: GCF_002814215.2. Classification (NCBI taxonomy): domain Eukaryota; kingdom Metazoa; phylum Chordata; class Actinopteri; order Carangiformes; family Carangidae; genus Seriola; species Seriola lalandi. The sequence goes on from NW_019525481.1 coordinate 27,316, forward strand.
TAACGACGGGAAAGGAGAAGGTAGTGAGGGAAATCAGCTCCTTAATACGAGGATCAGACTCAGGGATATCGCTGTTAGATGGTCACTGTGTCTGATGAGTGGAATATAGATTCAAGAATTCTTTCCATAACTCAGCCAATAAACATGATGTGGGCTCCCAACCAATCACAGCTTGCTGATCCTGACTCAGTCAGGATGGTGAAATTTTATGACAATATCAGATCATTTCTGTGGAAAAAGTTCATGAGCTTTCCATCTAAACATGGAGGCTCGTGACCACAGCTGGCAGGTTAGCGCGATGGTTTTTTTGCCCCCTGGTTTTAGATAAATCTTCTTCGGTCCAGCTCCAGCAGCCGGATTCTATCATTCAGATTAACGTGGAGAGAGGAGATAAAAGTTTTTATCACACACCGCAGACTCTCTCTCCTTCTTGGTTTTTCCTTGCATTACTTTTCCTCCAAAATAAAATATTCCTTTTCTCTTCTTCTTCTCCTTCTGTCCCTGCAGTTCTATGAAAACTCTTGTTGTTCACTCTTTGCTCATGTAAAAAAAGAAAAAGAAAAAAGAATGAAATAAACCAAATGATGCCCTCAGGTGAGGTCACACCTCACACAGGTTGAATCATTCATTCGTCTTAAAATTCAGCGATTAAGGTTCAGGTTGTTTTTCCACTCAGTGTCCTTGGTTAATCAGCTGTGTGTGTTTATGTGTGTGTGTTTGTGTGTGTTTGTGTGTGTTTGTGTGTGTTTGTGTTTGTGTGTGTGTGTGTGTGTGTGTGTGTGTGTGTGTGTGTGTGTATGTCATGCTGATCTGCCCTCTTGAAGAGATGAGTTAAGGCTTTGCTTTATAAATGTGTTTATTCACTTACAGTGATGATTACACCTGCCAGCAGGGACAAAGTTAATTTGATGTGTTTGCACACTGACGTCTGCTAATGCTTGGGAGTTGTGTGAGATTTTGAATTTTAAGTAACTGTAACAATAAAATGCACCATGCACTATTTCAATTTAGTTATGTTTATGGTCCATCTCCCTTTTTGCCGCATGGTTAACATGAGAATCGTTGAGGAGGAATTAACTGCTGTTACAGCTGACGGGGACGACAGCTAAGTCAGATGAAAATATAATCACAGACCTGAGAACCGCAGGCGAGTTAAATAGTTCATGGTTTTAGAAAAACACATTTTATTTACAGCTCATGGCCACTGGTTTGAATCCGCCTTGAGTGCTCCTGTCCTGTGTGAGCAGTTTACCCTCACTGAGCACTATGGAACATAACACCAACACTGGATAGTTCCTCCCTTTGCTTTCAGACAGCATGTCATAGATTCAACAGGATGTTGGAAACTGTCCTCTGAGATTCTGCTCCATGTTAAAGGTTCTGTAAACGAGACGTTACACTGAGACCTCAGGCTTCAGACAAAGAAAGAGACGAGACCAGAGCTCAGGTTGACTGGACATGGGGACTAGATCAAGGATCAAAACTCTGGTCGGCCACTGGATCATCAAAACAAAAGGTTTTACCAGCTCCGTCAGTGTCATTCGTGCAGCCGGTCCCAGTGGATCAGTCCAAGGCTGAATTTCTTTCCCAGTCTCACCATGGAATCATTTACAGAACCTTTAAAACAAACACTCAGCAGATAATCATGAAAATAATCATCACATGCAGCCTTAAAAGTAAGCTCTGTAAGATTCTTGATGATGATAATTCTCACTGGTCTGAGGATAATATTAAACTGTGAAAACTGAAGCCTATTAACGCCGTCAGGGACGTCTTTTATTTGGGCTACCTGTCCGTCATCAGTGGCCTCTGCCTGTAATTTGTTCTGGATTGTCTCTCGTCTCCACCGTCGTATGTTTTGGTATTCCTGACTGACGCTCTGGCTTGTCAGACGTTGCTGTTGTGTGCTTCCTGTCTGTGTACATGTTTATCCTGTCCGCAGCCTGACAACACAGGCAACATAAGAGAGCGGGGCCGGCCTGCTGTATTAAGAGATAAGACGCTGCAGATGAGGCTGACGACAGAGCAGCCAAATGTCAGCCTGTCACAGTGCTGATGAGTCACAGGGCGAGAGAGCTGTGACATTTCTCCACAGAGGAGGTGTGAAGGATGGAGGGGACGGGCCAGGGTCTGGATGTGTGTCAGGGTGGAGAACAAAGACCATGTTCACAAGTTTCTCTTTCATGAAAGCGGATAAAAATGGCATAAATCACACGACTGCCTCTTTGCTTTTAATCCAGATACATGGGGTAACATTTTCTGTTATTAGGGAATCTGACAAGCGGCAAGGACAGGCTGCATCATAGTTAAAAAGATCAGTGAGAGCAATTTTAAAGGTTCAAGCCAGTTTAAAGTGTCCTCTCTGGCCTCTGTCGCAGTTTAATAGTAATCAAATAAAACTTCATGACTATAATGACAAGCTACTGACATGTTAAAGGAGCTAATTGTAAGTTTTGCTATTGCTACATAGCTAACATTAGCGTTAACATCTGTTTATCTACCAGTCTAGAGGAAATGTTCAACCTCAAACTTCATTCCTTCACTCACTAACAGCTGTCTCCAGAGGTGGAGAGCAACCCTCTTGTTTTGTTTCTATTTCTATCACTTCTTTTCTTCTACTGAAGTTAGCATGCTAACCAGCTAGCTCAGTCGGTTCTCATCACTTTGTGATACCAAGTCTGTCCTGACAGAGCAGCTGCTGAGAGGACGTATTATAACCTCTTGTCGATGGCTGAAGCTCTTGCGAAGACTGGTAGGTAAACAGCTCTTAATGCTAATGTGTGCTATGTGGCAACAGCAAGACTTACAAATAGCTCCTTTTATTAGTTTACACAACTTATTTTCAGTGTTGGTAGGCGACGACTGCTCCGGTCAAATGCACCGTTCACTCTCAAGTAAGGATTAATGTGCAAGATGAACCTTAAAGATGAACTTGAAAACCCTCTTAAAATCCTGTTTTAGCCGGTTTAGCTTCTCACCTGGCAGTAGTGATGTACAGGTGTATTCCAGCGCTGTGACATCACTCTTGGGCGTGGTTACAGTTGCAACACCCAGCCAATCAGAGGTGACACAGGCTTGAATTTCTTTGTGAATATGTTTAATTAATAAATTATCTAATAACAACAGTAACTTTATTAGTTGCCAACATTTCTCTACTTGTTCTAATATCTTGTTCCTTCTGCCATTTTCTCAAATAGTTAACTTCTAAAAATTAGAGACTGTGGAGCCCACAGGTCGTCTGTGCAGCAGGTTATTATGACCCGTAGTTACGTTTTGTTGCTAGGCAACACCTAGTGGTCATAATAATTACGACAGGAGCAAAGGGAAAAGTGTCGGTGATGTAGTATTAAGAGTGATAAAGTCCACGTCAGGAGGAGGTGGTGGTGGATTGATGGGTCAACAAAAAACCTAACCAAGCCATGACCGTTATCGTGGTTACCATGGTGACAAAGGTGGGTATCGCTGTTGGTACAGTCCACTGCTCTGAAGCAGTCTGGCATGTGTATTATTTTATCCACAGTTAATTTACTTAGAGTCATGACTTGGCTGAAACTCTCCATTAGACGGAATAAAATCTTCCGTATTTATCTTCTCTACTTTCTTTATGGCATCACGCTCACGACTGATTCCCGTCTGACAGCAGTGTGAGACAGGAACTGTCTCTTCACACACACACAGATATTCGGGGCATCAAACTTCACAGCTCTCGCAGCCGCCAGGGTTTCCTGGTTTCCTCTTCTCGAGGCCAAAAGACCAAAGACTGACAGGAGCCGACATGACAGCACATCTACTACACATATTTGTCTCCGAAGAGGCGCAGTCGTCTCCCCCTCATCCTCTCAAGAGACGACTGACGGGGTCAAAAATAAACCTTAAGGCAAAATGTTGATTTGAGATGAGCAGATTTAAGAATATTCTATTAGAAGTTAATAAGAAATCCCAAAGTTTTAATGGTCTGATATCACATGCAATAAATAAAGTGGAGATAGTGTCTAAGTCAAATTGGTTTCTATAATTAAAACACAGCCGGTGTGGTCCTGGATACACTGAATTAAACAGACAGTGTTAAATCCTGTCACAGATCTCTCAGATTAGGACTCATTTCTGGGGATTTGTGTGGCAGTATGGCTGGAGATAAGAAAGACTTAAATAAGCAGACAGTCTGAGTGTTGGACATGCTGCTTTACAGAACAGTGTCTGGAGAAGTTCTTTCATATTGAACGTTTCTGCAGCTCATGACGATGAACATTCAGGTCTGATGCAGGAAGTCATGCAGCAGTGTGGAAAAACAAAGATGGTGGATGAGTGTGTCAGACTTGAACTGCAGGCGATCGGAGTTCGTGTAACTCTAGTGTCAGCAGGGCCGTAGCCAGTAGCTTGAAAAATAGCTGAGCAGTTTCTCAGTTGGTCACTTGATTTGGTCGAACCTATTCTGCCTCTCAGGATTTGGCCGAGGGTATAATATAATGCCTATTCCGGCATTGTTCTCCTCTCTTTGCTCTTCCCCTGCCTGTTACCACCAGAAACAACTTCCCCTCCGACACCATATCGCAGCGACACCATCGCTGCATGTCGTCTGTTCCCCTTTAGCAGAATGACAATAAGTGCAGCCAGAGAAGTTCTCCACCAGCGATTATTTTATTTTTTTATCCGGCTGTTTTTAGCTTTGAATTTTATCCTTCTACAATAATGACCCAGGTCTGGACCTCGGTGACCTCATTGGCTGCAGGCATGACTGGGAGCAAGGACTCTGCCTAATCTTAACCAAGTTTTATAGTTGCTGATCCTGAACCGTGCTTTTTGCCATTAATGTCATAAGAAAATTGCTTTGTGCAGATATTGTGGAAAGTGAGAATTTTTTAAAACCTCAGTATTGTGCATAAAAAGTGTTGTAACCGAACTCCATCTGGGGTTTTGCACAATTGTCCAACATCAGTGTTTTTATCTGGTGAAAAGGTTTTATTGAGCTGGTGAAGTGTTGTCCATTTCAGGATAAAAAGCTTTGCACGGGTGAATCACATTGAGACTTTTACTGTGAAGAGACTACAGGAAGTGCTTTGTATTTGTAACCTAAGTTAGTAGCATCACTGCTGTTGTTTTAAATATTTAAATGACGTATTAGACTATAATATTTAAACAGATGAGCTGCAGGCGACAGGATCTTACTGTGGTCTGTAAGAACCAGCTACCTGCCAACATGTCATCCAGGTGAACCGCTGCGACCTGCTCCTGACTCATCTCACCTATTTGTTCCTTCATTACGGAGGATGTGTGAGGTTCATATGAAATGTCTCCTGTGTTTCATCAGTCAGGTCTCACTCATTCATCCATCTTAGGAGCACTCACAGCCCGCGAGCAGATCGTTCAGATTCAGCCGGGTTCCTCAGATGAGGTTTGTAATCTCACTGAATGAACCCACAGAGCTACATGTGACCTGTAACCCTCACTTTAGACTGATGCCCCCTCCCCCCTCTCTCGTGAAGCACCCCTGGGGGACTCTGGATCTTTAGAAGTCTGTGCTGAAGGCTCCACCTCTCATGTGATTGATGGTTGTCCTGATGGCGAGCTGTCGGATTTAATCGGCGGCAAAGATCTGCCGCGCTGCTCGCCTTGAATATCAAACGGCTCGCGACCTTCGCCAAACTTCTCCCAGCTATGTGAGACACACATGGGAGGTGACAGGAGTCTTGTGCGTGTGTGAATGTGTGTGTGTGTGTGTGTGTGTGTGTGTGTGTGTGTGTGTGTGTGTGTGTGTGTGTGTGTGTGTGTGTGTGTGTGTGTGTGTGTGTGTGTGTGTTTGTTTGGTTGTGTTTGTGTGCACCAGAGTTTTCCACAAATTCGGATAGCAGGTGTAGCGATGAGTCTTTGTAATGTAAAGTGTGACAGCACCACTTTCTCACGTCCCGCTGTGTGTATCTACTGGCTGAAGTTTGTTTCCTCCTCTGAAGAACAGTCTGGGTGAATAACATTTCTCTTAAGGTCTGAGACCCTCGGGAACGCCGTCGATTCAACGGCAGCGCTCCTTTTTCTGCGTTAGCGTTGTGATGTTTTGAATCTTCATATTTCCTGCCCCTCAGGACCCTACTGTACTGAATATACCTGCCGTGTGAACGACTTTATTGATTTTCAAAGTCAGATTGATCCAATACGCTGCTGATAATCAACTGTCCCTGCAGCTCCTGGGAAACGTACCCTTGAGGTTCTTTTTCTCAAATATACACCAAACTTCTTCTTGCTGGAGAAAACAAACCTGAACGAGTTTCAAGGGTGCACAGAAACTTTTCTGAGCTCTGCTGAGTTGACCTACTTGTTCCTTAAGGTGAAATTATTTGGAAAGTTGACACATAGATGATGAATAAATCTGAAAACTACATTTGCAGGAAAGAATTGCAGCAGCTAAATCAAATGCAGGGGAATTCTCCTTTTCCTTCTCCTCCCACTTTGGATTACTCAACTCCCTCTACTCTGCAGGCCTGGTCTCTTTAAGATTCTCAGTCTGCTTCAGACAAAGAGCTTGTTGTGATGCTGAACAGTGTCTGAACTCTGCTGTGGGGGTCTGCGTCCAACAATATCTCTAACTTTCTGGAAAAAATCTGACAACCACGCCGACTGACCAGGTGTGTGTAGGTGTGAAAGTGGGCAGCTTTTTTTCTTTTTTTTCATTCTTCACAGATTTTTGACAAGTTTTTCAAAGACACAATTCAGTTGTCAGTTTCCATGTGAACGACGGAGGACAGTGTCTGAAGATGTTCCACTTTTCTACAGTTCGTTGCATCAAAACTCCAAAGACTTTGACTTCAGGCTGTCAGCCAGTCTTCAGGTGTGGACGTACAAACTAGTTTGTTTTAATGCAGGCATGGTGACAAACCAGCAAAGGTCACATGAGCAACTAAGAGCAACAAGGGCAAGACAGACACACCTCAACCTAACTTTCAAACACCTTCAAATTGAATGATTTTTGTTGTGGTGATTTACTTTGTCCCCACGAGGAAAACAAGTCCCCGTAATGTGTAGACAGATTTAGGTCCCCACAACATACCTGGACCAGGCAGACACACACACACACACACACACACAGTTGGATTAGCTTCATAGCACAGCAGCAGAACACTACAAAGATATAATATTATAAAATATGTTGTTTTGCTGCAGATTACAAACAGTAATGTATGTATATTAGTATGCATGTATGTAGTATGTATATAGTAGTATTGTATGTACAGCATATTAAGGATCTGAATAGTTCCTCCACTACTGATGCTCACAGTGACATTGCTTATATGATAAACTGATGCAGTGTTCACCATGTTCAGCATCTCAGTTTACAATGTTAGTATTTGCTAATTAGCGCTAAACAAGTACACTGTGGCTGTATTTATGTATGTGTTTGGCACCAGAGGAAAATTCAGAGGATCAGTAAAGTTACCACAGTTCGTCCTGAGGGGACCATGAACGCATGGAGTAAATTTCATGAGAATCCATCCAGTAGTTGTTGAGACATTTCACTCAAAACTACAAACGTCAGCCTGATGCTGGTGCCAGAGGAAAACTCAGGGTCTTTCATCCTGTGTGCACCGTCTGTCATCAGGGTCGCAGGATTTGTCGAGATAATTCAGTCTGGGCCAGAGAGATGGATCGGCCTACACCGCCACTTAATTCTGCTAGCACGGCTAAAAAGCGTAACAGCTCTGAAAGTGGACCACGAGGACCGAGGTAGTACTTCAAACTAATCCCATACCCGGTTATTATTCAACAATAATAAGCACAGTAACAGGATTTATGTGTAAATCCCCTCTGGATGAGCTGTGCAGCAGTGGTCGTCCGTATAGACTCACTATTGATGTCTCATCTCATTTCAAATATTGTCTATACCTCACATGGCAGAGGTGAGAGGCAGAGTGATAAATATGCATTGGCACCTTCACTGGCTCCTGTATATGCCTTTCCCTCTCTGTGTGTTTGTGTGTTTGTGACCCACACAGCAGGTGGTGGGGCGGTTGTGACAATCATCACAGGTAATAAATATTTAAATCGTCCCTCGGCCTCCGCGGCAGCAGGGAAACATTTACTGTGGATGAGAACAGAAGCTATTTGCTTTACAAGCCTGAGTGCACCGCTCAGTGGGACCCAGCAGAGTGTGTGTGTGTGTGTGTGTGTGTGTGTGTGAGAGAGAGAGAGAGAGAGAGAGAGAGAGAGAGGAGGCAGGGAAAGCTGTTAAAAAGACAGGCAGATTTAATTATTCCCAGATTTAGACAAACTGAAGCAAAGCTGAGTGAGACCTGCTCTGTGCATGTTAACCGAGCTCAAATTGATCTCAGAATTAGATTTCCAGGCAGCGCCGCCTCTCTCCACACTGACCTTGAAAACACCTGCTTCTGTCTGCGAGGGCGAAAGACAAACATGAAAGAGCGCCTGCGGGAGGGAGAGCGGCGTACGCACATGGGCTGAAATCTCAAACTCAAATCTGTAGTATCAAGTGAATTCCCATGTGCACTAAAGCTCCGCCATTAAGATACTAAACAGTAAAGTCAAGTCAGTGTTTATGTAGCCCAATGTCACAAAAAACAAATTTGCCTCGGGGAGTTTTTACAATCTGTGCAGACTACGACTCGAATCAGAAACGCTCCCAGACTTCCTTTAAGGAGAAACAACATGGAGGAAACCTCAGGACGAGCAGCAGAGGATGGACAGACAGGAAGTAGACAGACTAGCAACAATTTACAAAGTCGGAATGTCAAACTTATAGATCAACAGACCTGAGCCACACCTGCAAAGAGGACAAACCCAAGTGGGCCACCGCCGGGTCTGAGACATGAAGAACAACACTGAAGCACCAAAGACTGCATTTCCTCTAATGACCACACAGAAGAGGGAAGGATGAATGAAAGGATGTTTTCTGTCTTTTCATCTCCACTAATCAATGATTTTATTCACTGAGCAGCTCAGAACCTCTAATCCATCAATGCACCTTAAATGTCAATATGACAACATTTCATTTGTTTTTATTAGCTCTCCACATGACAAACGCTTTAACCATGAGCTTAAAAATGTTGATAAAATTCAACTGTATTGTGTGAACTGTAAATATTTTATTTCATCACTTGGAGAAAGAAGTGGCGGAGCGTCGTTGTGGTGTTGCGGCCTGACGTGGGCGGTGAGACAGTGCCGCTGTCCGTGGTGCTGAAAGAAGGAAGCTGCTGTATAACTTGTTTTCTGGCACGGATTTCTGTGTATCCCAAACTCTGCGTGTGTGTGTGTGTGTGTGTGTGTCACTGTGTGTGTGTCTATAATCATGGACTTCAGTGTTTTTTCATTTCTTCTACCCACACACACACACACACACACACACACACACACACACACACACCAGCAGCAGCAGCAGCACCGGCAGCAAAAGAACCAAATAAATGTAAATAAATACAGAAAATCCTTTTTGCCAAGGACACAAAGGAGCCTCATTCTAATTCAAACACAGTGAGTGTTTTATCTGTTTGAGCGTTGCCTACACTCTTGTGTAGCACAACAGATGTTGAAGCTCTAACTCAACAATAACTCACTTCTTAAACTAATGATGCATGCTGAGATAAATAGATGAAGAGTCCAAAACCAAGCGTTGCAGCCTGTGGAATAAAACTTTTGTGTTTAGCAGGCGACCATATGTTCATTCACACTTTAAATGCAATATCGTATCGGCTGGAGTCGTGGAAATGTGCTGTGATTTGAGACCGGCTCGCCACACTGCACTGAGCTCTCAACAGGAAAATGACTCAATGATGTTTCTTAATGAAAACTCATATGAAAACTGGCGACAGGAGAAGTGATTGATTCGCTCACATCGGCTCACCTCTGTTTTCAATTTCACTCAATGCAATCACAGATATGAATGTTTGCACCGGTTTCCCTCCCTTCCTCTACATCCATTTGGCTGAAACTGCAGCCAGCAGGAGACAGAAATGATGCAATCAGTCAGCGCCGCACATATCACAAATCAATGCATATTCCCCACACGGCAAAACTAATACACAGTTTAGTTCACATTGAGACTTTAAATGGAGTTAGGACTGACTCACACAGCCAGACAGCAGCTCTTAATCAAATGTACTGAAGGGGAACAGTGGGGCATGTACTATATGTGGTGTGCAGTTGTACAATAACCACAAATGAAATCCCTTCTCTATTTGTACTTGGCAATGAGAAGCATTGGTTAAACCCAATGAGAGGATATTGATTCTGAACAGTTTGCTCCATGTGAGAGCGAGATCCTCCTTGCTTTAGTTTTCCGGGAATCTAAAGGGAGAAGGCGCAATCATTGGTGTCATCAGGTGAATTTGTTTCTCTCAACATGAAAAACTTTCAGGAATCGTTCCACAGTAGCAGAAGGAGTCTCTAGATGTAGATCCAACTTCCTCCCAATGCCGTCCGGCTCCAGCCGCCCTCCATCACATGGTCTGATCCTGCACAACGCTGGTGCAGGTTTGCTTTTCTATTTCTTGAGACTTTCTCTTACATTTGTGACAAGGAGCTCCGCCCTGACCCTGAAATTGCAATCTTCGGTGTGGTCCAAAAGATGGTGGTAACTGGCGCCATCGCCTTTTCTTCGCTATTGGCCCTACGCCTCATTTTATTTAACTGGAAATCAGCCACCGCTCCGACACACAGAGGCTGGGCTGAGGGAGGTGGAGGAGCTTTTGAAGCTGAAACACTCAACCAGGGGATCAACCCTCCAGAGATTTAATAGGGTCTGGCAGCCATTTTTTAGAATTCCCTGCTAGAGACACTGAGACAGGACTACGACCTGAACAATCTCTGTGACAACTTGTATTTAAAAAAAAATATATTGTTATGTCTCATCGACTGTATGTATTATTATGTTTTTGCAATTAAAAAGCTCCTTTTGGCCGCACCGACGTGTCATGTCATGAGAGAAGCCGTTTAAATGGAGTGTGAGTGTGAAGCAGATGGAGATGCTGTGGTGAAGTGTAATCGCTCAGAGTCTGAACAGTAGCTTTTCCACTTGGATTAAGCTACAACGAGACATGAATGACATGTTTTTATTAGTTTCTGCTGTTGACGTGGTGTTTGGCTTTTGTGCAGCTTCATGTGTCGTTTTGTGCCGACTCACTTTGTGACAAAGGATTTTCTGTAACTTTATGAAAAAGACATTTTCAGCCACTTTCATCAATAAAAGCAATTCTCAGTCTTTAGTGTCTCTGTACTTTCAGGCAGTTTGTTTCTTTTCTTCGTTTTAAACCAAAAATGTTTTTGTTTGAATTTTGTTGGATTTAAAAAACAAAAAACAAAAACAACAAATTGGACAAAATAGTCAATTGTGGTGTGTGCAAATTCCTTTTTTCCCCATTTTTCCTTGTTGAATTGAGGAAGTTGTTTTTGGTTTAAAACAAAAAACGAGCTGCCTAAATGTTCGCTGATTCTTTAGGATTCACGGAGAACACATCACCAGACAAGTTCCCCGAGAGAGAGCAGAAAGGAAAGAGGAAGCACGGTTAAACTCTGTGTTAAAGTTGGCAGCTCTGAAGGGTTGAAGCCTCCCATCTGTGTCTCTCTCAGAGCAGCACTCAGCAGCCTCTCCACTCAGATGTGGATCTAAAATATCCCCATGAAAATAAGTGTTCCTTCTCCACTGATGTCCATTTCCTGTGAGCACTCAGAGCCTCTCCACCGGTCGGTCCTGCTCTCCCCAGCTCTTTGGCCACACCAGAGGACTCATCAGTCTCCACGACGGCTCGCTGTGCATCAGCGCTGATGTGGAATATGTAAATGGAATAAGTGCACTTAGGCACATAACTGAAGTGATGATAACTGAACAGAGGTGCAGCATCTGCTGAGATGTTAGAGGGGAACATCAGTATCAGCATCGAGGGATAAACACTTAAAAACCTTTATATTCCTGCACTTTATCGTTTGTGATATATGTGAGTAAACAAGTGACACTGTTCAAACACTTACCTGGGCAGTTTGTGTGCACCTGGAAAATTAAAAAAATCATCTCTGGCTGACACTGAGATATTTTACAATAGATGACATTTACTTTATTGTCACTGCAGATAATAAGAACCTTTATTCCCCGAGAACATTAAATAAACAAAACTAAACTTTATGAGTTTTCTATGTTGTTTGTTAATTTTAAGGTCACAACAGGAAAAAACTGCAGTGGTGATAAACTTTTATTAGTTTCTTTTCAAAACTTTCCTCCATCGTTGTTTCTGACCTCACTTCACCTCCTGATTTAGTGCCTCCCCTGTTTATTTGCTTATTTCCTGCAGACGTGTTTATTTCTGAGGACACTGCTGAAAAGAAACAATAGAATACACGAGGCATCGTGCACGGACGTAGTTAAAGAAAACTTGGATTTAAATCTTCTAAGTTTCTCTGCAGGGCTGAATCCAAATGCATACTCTGGACAAGCAGGTGAGGTGAAAGGCAAGTGTATTACAACACAGGCTTGGATGATGCTGATGATGATGATGATGCTGATGATGCTGATGATGCTGATGATGCTGATGATGATGATGATGATGGTGGCGGCTGGTTCGGGTTCAGGGCAGAAGTGAAAGGGGAGAAATCTGGGAGGATGTTTTGCAGAGGGAGAGGGAGAGCTGGCTGTCGGGCTTGGCAGGCCGGCGTCTTCGGGAGAGGAGAATCTGGCAAACAGTGGAAGCATCGACAAACCGTGAACAGCACAGCGATCCGGCGGGGACTGGCTGTCAGCGCAGGGTTCTTGTAGCGAAGTGGAGACGGCGCGATGACAGGTGGGTGTGTCGATTCCAGATGATGGGCAGGTGTGCGCAGAGAGAGACAGACAGAGGGCAACGGGGGGGGGGGGGGGGGGGGGGGGATAGACACACAGACAAAACCAAAACACACAGAGCACATCTCACTCATACAGAACAGGCTGAAAATAACAAAAACAGTCACTCAACAGGTGTGACGGAGGAGGGGTCGTGACCAGATTCACGGCTAATTAGGAGAAATAAAGTTTGAACAGAAGTCTTCTCGGTTATTTATGAGTTTGAACTTCATAAAACTTCGTAAAACTGAAATTTGATTGACAGCACTGGCAACACAAATAACTTTAATAATTACAATCCTAATTAAGTAATTGGTACAAGACCAAAAAAAAGAAAGAAAAAAAAGAAAGAAGTGCTAAAACTGAGGGAAAAACTCACCTTATTATTAATTCCATGTCTCTTAATTATAACGTGTATTTTATAATTAGAAGAAAAAATAATTATGAGACAAATATCTCATGATTATGAGCCATTTTTTTCATTTGTTGCAAAAAAAAAAGGAGAAATATATGAAGGTCAGCGGGTGTCACGGAAAAAAAGTGAAATGAATTAATGTGGACAAAAGTTTTTCCAGTGTTCAACAAAACTGCATAAGATGAAATAGAGATTAAAGAGGAAAAGACTCTATATAGACAACAGGAAATGTAAATGTAATGTAAATGATCAACACTGCCACTAGATGTCGCACTGCAGCTCCACTAGCCGGCAATGCTGGCAGTTAGCTAAAGATAGCTAACAAATTCTCATTATTGGCAACAGCAAGTTAGCTAACGTTATCATGACTCGTGTATCCGGTCACTGATGAAAACAGACATGTAACATTATGAACCATCAAGTTACTGATACATGGAGGAGAGGAAAAAACTGTTCGGAGTCGGACTGGACCGTTTAGCAGCTCGTAGGGGTCTTCTCTCAGGAAAGCCAGACCTGTATCTGCTCCACAGTTGGACTGGGAGAGAAATTCAGCCTTGGACTGATCCACTGGGACCGGCCACACGAGTGACACTGATGGAGCCTGTAAACATTTTAAAAACCTTTTTAGATGAAAACATGGTTTCTTCTTTGGTGGAGGAAAATTCTGGAAGGTCACCTGAACGCTGCGTTCTGCGCTGTCATCTCACGTGTGGGCGGAGCCTGTGTGTTTTCAAATGTGGGGATGTGCAGTAACATGCACATGCTACCAGACCAGCTACAAAAACAAAGAATGGAGAAACTCAGATGACATCACACAAAGAGGGGGTGTGGTTTTGTTCTCTGTCCAGGACGCCATTACTCCTCTATATCTTTACATAGAAAACAGATGTTTGCTGCTACATTATTGTTTAAAATCTCATTCACAGAAACTTTAAACAGCAGGTTTGTCTTCACTAATTCTACTGGAATTTTTTTTTTCGCATCAAACCTTTACTTATCATACGCTGACTCTAACGAAAAGCTTTTGTGCTGCATCTGCTTCATCTTCCATATGAAGCTGGTCTCAGTGGAACTGAAGAAATAAAAGCTTCTATAAAGACACCAACATTACTCAGCACTAGTAAACAAACTCAGCGGTTCTGTGCATGTTTACATGTGTGTATATGTTTTATGTATAAGCTGCAAATTAGCGCCAGCCTGTATTTCCTTTGTGATTATATTCCATTTTAACTTGGAGAGTGAAAGTAGCTGCTGCTCCTACTTTCACTCTGTGTGTCTCCCACACACATGAGGACCGCAGGAGGTTGTTACTGTCTATAAAGGGACATTGATTCAGTGGCCAGGACATCACTGTCTCAGCGGACGTTCTGTCTCCACACAGACCCAACTGAACAAATCAACATGGCGGTGTAATTAATGTGTGAAGCGGCTTCCTGCTGCGAGGAGCCGCACTCAAAAAGACAGTTAGAGGAAATGAAAGAGCGCCGAGGTTCACACTCTTCCAGGACTTGTTGTTCTGTGATGGAGACGGAGTGATGTAATTCACTGTCGAATGACGAATCCATTTTTACCTCAGTTTACCTCGTCACCTTCCACCTCAGTTAGTCATTTCCTGCGTTTACGAAAATGTCTTCAGACAACCTCCAGAGAGGGAATTTAGTGTGTGTGTGTGTGTGTGTGTGTGTGTGTGTGTGTGTGTGTGTGTGTGTGTGTGTGTGTGTGAGAGTTTCCTCTGGATTTCTCTCTCTCTGATTGTCGATTCAAGATGGCGGCTCTGGAAAGAAGCCCTCATGCCCTCACATATTAACCTGACAGATCTTTCAGCAGTTAAGTACAAGTTCTGGCCTGAATGCTGAATCTGAATATTTAATTTTTTTCCCCACGATCATTAGGTCTTCGATCAGCGTGATGTTAACTGCTACTAGCATCCACTCAACACTTCGTCAGGATAGACGTGTCACTTGTTATTGATTGTAAATCATCGATTCAGTCTTATCAGTCGGCAGAACACCGGCCAGACGAGAGCAGACTGTTTGAGCTGCTGACTCTGGTTCACCAGACTGATTTTTATCATGATGTTTTAGATTTCTGATAACAAACTGACACTGAACGCATCGCTCATGTTTGGTTTGGTATCCACGGGCAGAAGAAAATAAAAAGTACATCACTAACAGCTGTTCTTACAGCTGCATTCCCTGTTACTTTACTGATATATTACCAACTAATGAAGTCAAAACACAGCAAGCAGCGGCCTAACATTATCCAGTATCATTATCTGGTATCAGTCTCAGTCCAGACTGTTCTGGTCTGTGGCTCCCTGCTGGAACAAGCTAAATGCAATCAGAGCAGAAGACTCGTCTCTTCAGAGAGCTCCTCCTCTCCTAACACCTCTAACACCCTGACATGTCTGACTAGCTCTTATTATTCACTTTCAGTTCACTTTATCTGATCTCCTGTGCTTATTAAATAGATGTGACACTTACAGCAAGGTTTCCTACTGCACTGAAGCTTTAGTGATGTCCCCCACTGGAAGTCGCTTTGGATAAAAGTGTGACAGATGAGTAAATGTAAATGAATGTAAGTCTGAAATGAACTCTCCTTTTAGCTCTGTGTTTGTTCTCCACCAGCTCCTGAGGGAAATATCTGGCTCTGTAGTTGCTGAGCGCTCCACTGTGTTCCCCAGCTGCTCTCTGCTGTTTTTACAGCTGCTACTGCTGCAGGAAATGAGATCGATGATGGTTGTAAAACCAAAACTATGAGCTAAAAGAGGCTTAAAGCTCAGTAGTGAATTGTAGCATCAGTAGACAGTGCACAAGATACAGTCATTTGATCTGTTGTAAAAATAAATATATTATTTCATGCAGCTCTAAAATATGTTAGCAGTATTTGACTTGAAGACATTTTAACTTTCATCACACCTGAATAAATCTGTATCTGTGTTTGGACCCGACTCACCTCGACTCGGAGCAGACTGGGTGAAGGTAAAGAGATTTATTGTCACAAGAGTAACTGGGTAAAGCTGGCGGCTGGAGAGGGCTGAGCAGGGATGAAGGCTGCGGGGGAGGGACGCAGGGGTGCAGGCCGAGTGAAGGGCAGCGACGGTGGTATGAACACTGGAGGCTGGAATCCAGATGTTAGCAATGACTCAGAGATGACTTCTTTAGAGAAGCAGCAGAGAGAACAATTCACACACACAGAGACACTGTGAAGCTGATCAGGCTCCTTATATTTGTATATAGTGGCATCATATTGTTCTGCCGCTGCCCGTCTCATCCAGCGCTCTGTGTTAGGTCTCCTCTGTCATTCAGGATGATGTGACAGGTCATTATGGATGGTGATTAGATGGACCATGGTAAGCAAAAGCTTTTAGCACGTCTCAACGTGGCAAAAGATCATCACAGCTCTTCAGACAGGCGGGTCGCAGCGTGAAACGAGCGAGGGAGGAGAGCAGCAGGGATAATGGATGTGAAAGAGAGACCGAGGGGAAAAATAACAGAGGAGGACGAGAGCTGAAACGGGAGAACAAAGCCGTCTAAAAATAAAACCAAATATGTTTGAGGAAAAGCTGCATATTAACATCACATTCACAACGGCAAAACCAACAGAGGTCATTGTCTGCAGAAGACGGACAGAGAACAATGGTTGGGTTTTATGATAACATTACAGATGAAACACACTTTGGGATGAAGAAAAACACCCTTGTTATAATTTCCATTCATCGTGCAATTGAATATAATCAGTTTGATTAGAGCTAATTCAGTATAATTTTGAAAGTGTTTCATCAAGTAGCAGAATTTAATCCTTTGATTAAATGTTTCCTGTCGCGATCACAGTTTCTCCTCAGTTCAACTCCGCTCTGAACTTTGTTTCATTCTCAGAGAAACATTCAAACCTGAGACACCATGTTCTGTGTAACGGTGTTCTGATGTTAGAAAATGATATGAACTTGTGTTTGTGTGACACGTTTCTTTACGTTCACAGTTCTGCCCCCTGAATTAAAGTGAAACTCAAAGAGAAACAGTAAAGTTATTTATCTGGTAGATGCAGTCACATACTTGAGGACTCGGCACTTGCTTGACAAACACTGATAAAAGACTCGACTTGACTTTGACTTGGTTCTTCATGACTCGAAACTTAAGAGATGACTCAAAAGGAATTCACAACCAAAGTCAGTCAGCGTTTAAATCTGGATTTTTATTCTGACAAAAATAATTAACGTCAGTGGATTTCACCACCAACAAAACTACAATGGCAGCCACTGCATGACCTGCAGGTTATCTCTACGTCACCGAGCTTCAGCACCACCTACATGCAAATGACTTTCCCATTACCACTTCAATATATGGCAGGCACTTCAAACAGCCTGGTGCCTGGTGCAGAACGAGCCACATGGGGCTTTAGATTATTAGATTATCAAAACAAAATGGGAGGCTGAGCAGGAATGCCACCCACTTACTGCATCCACGCAGAGTTAAATCTTCCCGTCTCATCACACAGTTTAGATGTTTCTAATTCTAATGTTGTAATGTCAGAGAACGGCTTCACAATCTCATGAAAATATTTTCTGTCTCTCACCAAAGTTATTACAGTGGATCCTGATGGGAACACGAGCGTCTGAAGCAGATTTCATCATAATCCATCCAGTGTCAATGGAAAAGTTAGAGGCTCATCAAAGTCCGTGGCCTTCATCCTCTTGGTATAATCATCAGGAGGCGGAGTGTCTGTACATACATTCATTTTTACGGGTGCTGGGGAACAACAAGAGGCATGAACTTCTTCTCTTGACTCCTTACGTGAACAACATGTGATGGTAACTGTCTCTAATGTTTAGACATTTGTCTGAAAAGCAGAAATATCAACCTCATGGTCAGGCAGAAGATCGCAGAGTCAGTGGGACAATCCATCCAGTAGTTCATGAGATAATTCAGTAGAATGAAAGTGTGTTTTCTCCTCTCGCGATATCGTTCCAATTAAACATGGCAACAGATTTCCAGCATGTGGTAAGTGTTGTGACGAGTGCATCCACCTCAGTGACCGTCATGGTATTTAATCGAAGGCCACAAGGGCGTCTGGTGCACGTAATGACAGAAAGGCAAATCTCTTATATCTGGCAGCGCCCATGTAGCAGGGATTTTTGGGAGATAATAGTCTGCAATGTTTTTGGATGTCATGTCTCACACTCCAGTCGCAATTTCAAACTGACCTCACGGCCTCACTGCCATCATGGCTAAAACTGTTTCTAGTTAGTTTCTTGTTTGTAAAAGAGCTTCTCCTTTTTAATGCCGGTCTGTCTGATAAGTTTGAAAGTGTTAGCAGAGAGTTATTCTTCTGGTTTTTAACAATGTGTTCACGCCACAACAACTTCAGTATCTTGAGGTGTGTGTTTGAATCGTGGCGAGAGAGCAACCTGCTCTCCTGCCTGAGCAGGGACAGAAGGAGGGAAAGTGAAAAGATAAAGCCCCTCCTTGTTTGTTATGTTCACCTCCTGAAAATGATGGGGGACCGAGAAAGATTAATGATATGTAAATGCCACTTAATGTGTGTCTGTTAATTGTTATAGCGGAGGAACATATTGGAGGCTCCATTTTCAGAGTAACTTTAATAGTCTTCAGTTGTCTGGACCTGGAGGGAAGTGATCAGAGGAGGAGTCCAGGATTTCCCAGAGTGCACTTCAACGATGTGTTTTCTAATGAATTCTAACACTTGAAATCATCAAAATCAGAACTTTAAGAATCCTACAGACAGGCAAATTTAATGTAAACAATGAATATTAAAGTAGGTGGTAGGAATAATCAATTAACATCTGATAATGATAATGAATCATGTCATTTATGCAGGATAATCCTCGAGCAGCCACTGTCCACATTTGTTATATTTATTGACCCAAATGAAAAAGTGGTGATCTTATTATTTTACAAGGACGAGACATTCATGTCTGGAGACCCTGAACTCGATCTGGTCTTGTGAGATAAACCTGTTGCCTTAACGTGGTAAGATTAGCCAGTTATGTCTGCAGTGTGTCTGACGGAGGTAGTGCTACACTTTACACATCCACCAGTATGCTAAGGTCTGAGTGACGTGAACGTCGTCATCAGAGGTTGTACTCAAGACTCTGTGCGGAGGTCCATTTATTTACCCTCCAGTTTGTCCCACGCAGCCGCAGAAAGTAACATAAGAACAACTACACACACGTGTCTGCAGACGTCAGTGTGAACGTATGCAGGGGAGTATAATAGAAGTTAAATTGGTGGGTACAGAGACATCTGCACAGAGCAACATCCAGAGCTGAAACATGAAGCCAACACTGAAGTGCTGAAAGCTGCAGTTCCTCTAACGGCCACTAGAGTCTGGCTCCAACAGTGAGTCAGTCCCCATAGACTCCCATGTTAAAATGTCCAACTTTACAGCAGAAATAAACATGTTTACAGCCTGGTACAAAAACTGTTTTGGTGTCTAGAGCTGATTTCCTCCTTCATGACACCTGTTTATACAACTCACCTGTTTATATAACTTACCTGTTTATATAACTCACCTGTTTATATTCTGATCAAGGCTTGAATTTATGGCAAAATGAGGGCGTGGCCTCTTTGAGTGACAGGTGGGTGAGCGTATGTTTGCCACAAACCGACATGCTGCGAAGTCTCTGCTCCACACACGCCCCCACCTCTTCGCTCATCTCTGGATTATCCGGGAGTTAGGGGCGGAGTCAGACGTTGCCAAGATAGCGACGGCGAAGCAGCTGCATCTGAGCTTGTTGAGATTATTCACTCAGAATCTCTCTCTCCAAAATTTCATGGAAACTCATTAAGAAGTTTTTGAGACGTTTCAGACTGGACTAAATCGTTCTCAGATCAGATTACAAAACAAAAAAGAATCAACGATACTTACGGTGTTTGAAAAAGGCCCCGTCTTACATCACTGTAAAAACTAAAATGTCAGTTACTGAATTCATGTGAATGTGTATTCTTCTGATCTCAGTTGCCTCTTGCTTCACGCCTGCTTCTCTCACTATTTTGGTGCTAATATTGATTCCAGCTGGACCTGGTTTGATCGTCTCATTTTAGCAACTCTATCTTTTGTTAGTTTCAGGCATCACCCGCTCACAGCAGCAGAAAATAGACCATCATGCAATGCAGCGTCAACAGGTTGTGTTTAGTGTACAAGGATGTGGTTGGAGGTTCATAAAAACATTGTGTCTTTATTACAGGTGTTTCATTTTTCCCTCTTCTAACTAATTAAGGTTCAAACACTATGTAAAGGCAGGACAATAATATTTTTGTAGCCTCATGCCAGAGAGAGACTCTTTACCTGGCCCCTCTCCTGTCCTCAGCGTTACTGAATCCTCCGTCTAACTGTCTCTCAGCACCTCTCCACACATCTCTTCACACATTATCCTGCCTGTGCTCACCCACACATGTGGAGAGGGCGTTTTGACATTTCCACGGCTGTGAGGGTGGCACTGCGTCGATACTGTGTGAAAAGAGGCAAACAGAGTGAAAATATGGCCGGGCAGAGCTCCCACACACAGAGTTTCTGTTGGATATCACAGCCGTGACCTTTCTGCTCCTTCTCCGAGGACAAAACCAGCGGTGGCGATGACGAAGGAACCACGAGAAGCTTTCAGAAAATCCATGTGGAAAAAGAAAGGACAAAAACAAAATCAAAGGACCCCCTGAGAAGACCTGGATAAAAAAGAAGTGCTTTCTTTCAGGCCCTACAACAATGTGAAGCTACAACATTTACATTACTGCCAGGTACAGTTCTTTCATACAAATGATCAGATCAAACAAACAGCAATGAATATTTGATGAAGAGCTGCTGTGGAGACAAAGACGGAGTAAAAGGCAAATCAAAAATATGGACTGTTGGGAAATTCAACTATTTGAAACCAAACCAAACTCTCATTAAATTGCAACCAGTTTGCAAAGGATCTTTGTTTCTCTAAACAACTGAAGTGACCATTTCTGATATGGTTATTTAGAGCGAGACAAACCAGTGATTACGACGTGGTTTAGGTGTAAAAGATTTGGCAACTAAAACTACTTTGGATAAGGTTCAAGAAAAACGGCCATGATCGTTAAACAATAAGTCAATAATGATAAGATGCAAACCCCCCAGTTGAAGACACGCACATATCTCAGATAGAAAACTGATGGAAATAGAATTTACGCCTCGTGGTTTGTTTCCTGGCACGCAATGAATCTTGGGATTCCTTTTGATAAACATTTGAGATAATTGCATCACAATAAGTTTATAAATTCCTGAGTTATGGCAAAAAGTGTTTTGACCTTTGACCTTTGACCACCAAACATAATTTTCAGTCCAGGTGAATATTTGAACCAAATTTGAATAAATTCCGTGAAGACGTTGCTGAGATGTCACGTTCATGAAAATGAGACGACCTGAAAACGTGTTTCCTCTGGTCCTGGTCGTCGGCACAGAGGCATAGAAACACGAGCCCCCCAGGACTGTGAGGAGGTTTCGTCATCCTGGTGTATTGAGATGCTGCAGCTTCAACCTTCATCATGTGACACACACAGGCCCAAAGCGCTGCAGAGTGCAGGGTGTGCTTCTCTTCTTCCAGGACCTTCTTGACAAAGGTTGTGCTGCCTCCGCCTGTTGGGGCGTTTGTGGTGACGTTCGCAGCCGGCCGTGACAACTGTGAACACTTCTCGGCCAATAGTCATCCACTAATGGGGGGGTTTCTTACAGGGTGTTTGCATAATGAGGCCCCCCACCTGTCACCTTGTTTCCCAGTGGGACAACATATCTCACTGCCTCATCAGCCGTCCGAGACAAGGGCTTGTTAGTGGAAGACATTCACCCGGCCACTTCACACCCACATCGAACGCTCTGTGTCGCACGTCGTATCAGTGGGCGTGTGGGGGGGCAGTGAGACGTGGTAGTCAGCGCGGCTGTTTGGCCTCCTTCGTTGTTGGCTCTGAGCTGCTGTATGCATGGATCTGGACCCTGCTGTAAATACATCCTATACCAGTTTCTTTCCCCTGAAATAGCAACAATACATCAACACTTTAAAGCTCCTCCAGTGTAAAGGTGTGTGTCCATGTGTAGTGTGATTATAGATCAGCTCTAGCTTCTATATTAATACTGTGAAAGTATCAAAGCCTCAGTCCACAGAGAAATGCACACAGCCTGTATTCAGAAACTGAGCCTTAAAACCAGCCGTCAGGACTTCTGGAACTTTGTGATGTCACAACAAAGCAGTCACCAAGCCCCGCCCACCTGGACCCACCATCCAAACCTTGCAGGATTTAGTTTCTCTGAGTTTTTTACCTGAAGCCAATCAGAGGCTCAGAGCCACAACTATATCGCTTTATGGATCAACATCTCAAATAAAAGTTCACACTGATTTCACTCTGGCTGATGCCCTTTAAACTCTTCTCTGTAAACACTGGTGACCTCTGCCCAGCCTGTTGTAGCTCCTGATTACTGTCCAAACAGAGGAACCGCAGGGGCTTGTGATTTTATTTTGGAGGTGTCTCCGGGGAGAAGAGGCCAACAGGGTCCGTGCTGTGCACCGGTCAGCTTTCACTGGACCACACATGCCTCCAGGCTGCTATCAATCCTCTCACTGGTCCAGATGGCCGGTTTTCTGCTGCCTGAAGGGAGAGAGAGGAGCTTTTAAATACAAACAGAGCGACGGGAAAGAGAACCTGTTGTATGAAAACAGTTTTACATGCTAATGCTAATGTTCTGAGCACATGAAGGAATCTGTCACGGCTCTGAATCGGTTTCCTCCTCCCCTCTTCCTCCACCTGGCTCCACGCCACACCTGTCCACAATGATCTCATCAATTCACAGCTCGTCACCTGACTGTTCGGCTCGGTGGCTGCTTCTCTCTCGGCCGCTCGCTGTTCAGATCACTATGGTTTTTCTCACCTCATATCTCCTGTGCTGAGGATTCCTGCTCCAGCTCCCACTCTCAAGCTGCCTTACCTCCAGCCGGACGCCATCATTCCCTCCACTCACTCTGCCATCATCATCCTCACTCTCCTGTATTCCTCACCATTTTATTCATTGTACATCAAACCCGCCGTGTCTGTGTCTGTGTCTGTAGCTCTCCCAGAATAATTTTGTTTGATTAGAGTGGTGTGTATGGATGGATCGAATGTATTCCTCTAACAACCTGTTTTACATTTAATTTAATAAACAGTCTAAAGCAGGGGTCTTTTTTTCATTTTGGAATCCAAAATGTAAATTTAGTGCAACCCAGAGACCCAGAGAATGCATAATGCATGTGTTAGTTATACTTTTTAAAATACGTTTTTGTTAGTTTTTCATATTAATGAGGTAAACCCGAGCTCTTTTGTCATGGAGATCACAGCAGGACATGAGGCAGCCCATGTTTAAAATATTCCTTGAGATCTGAAATTCTTGGATCAGCCACGAAAAAGGAAAAAGGAATCATTTGTTACACAGGTTTGGTCTGAATGTATTTTAACATATCCTGCTAATGAACAAACAGGAGCTGAAAACATGAGAACAGAGAGAAAAATGTGACTGTGGCAGAGCGTCAGTTATCAAAGCTTCAATATCCTGTGTTTTATTTTGAAGTGTTGATCCATAAGAAGATATATTTGTGGTTTTAAGAACCAAAAACCATCTCAGTGTAGTTTTACATCTCCTCTCTCAGGCTTCTCTCTGCAGCTCTAGTAACAACAGGTCTGTGAGCCAATCAGAAGAGAGGAGG
>NW_019525481.1:51289-68633 GCF_002814215.2 Seriola lalandi dorsalis
GTTGTGACATCACAAAGTTCCAGAAGTCCTGACAGCTGGTTTTAAGGCTCAGTTTCTGAATACAGGCTGTGTGCATTTCTCTGTGGACTGAGGCTTTGATACTTTCACAGTATTAATATAGAAGCTAGAGCTGATCTATAATCACACTACACATGGACACAGACCTTTACACTGGAGGAGCTTTAACGACTGAATGTGAGTCTGATGATGACGTCTGTATTATTTGGATGACTAGGTAAAGGCAGCTACGGTTTTGAACAACTGGGTTTTGAATGATAATAATGATCATTTTAGACTTTTTTTAGACTTGTTCGTGTTGGAAGTTAAAATTAGATTTCTTGAATAAATTTAAAAATGAGATACTGACAGACTTTCTTGTGGGAGGTGAGGGTGTGTGTTTGGGGAAACTGAACTCATGTGACCTCAGTATTTCTAAAATCCAGCAAATTACACTATGATCAAGTTTGAGTGCCCATACGAACGTATCAGAAACAAAAAAGCTTTTTAATGACTCAATCCCTTTAAAAGCAAACAATCAAAGAGGCAGTTCACATTTAGCTGCTGTAATAACTGGAATCCAGCCTGGCATGAGGGGCAATTATGAGGCTTTACATAGAAGCTCCACAGGATAAAGATGAGGAGACAATAGATCTACAGACAAAGAAGAGAAATCTTCTCTTTTGTTTGTGGAAAATAAAAAGCAAAGAGGAGGAAAAAAAAGATTTTCTCTGAAACAGTCTTTGTTCGCAGCAGCTTGGGCGAAATGTTAGAGTGCAATGATTATAATTATCTAGTGGCCAGGATTTTATTCTGAAGCCAAAAATACACAGAGAAACACCATCATGATGCTGTATCAGCCTGGTCTAATGTTTTCTGGCCAGTTTATGGATGAGCAGAAAAACGCAATTAATAATGTACATTATATAGTTTAAGTATCATGCTGTGACACAGCACAACATAATTAAATCCACAACAGCTCTAAATTACTGTTCATGATATCAATATATGTGATCGAATTAACAAATTAAAACACACACAAGATCACTACTTCCTTAGCTAATTCAGCTACAGCTCAAATATTGACAAGAAAACAAGAAAATTAAGAAAACAGCCGACACAACATGTGAGCAGGACTGAAGTTACCTTCCCTAGATCTGAGCCTAGACACAGTCCTGCCTTAGAGCTCTGAAGGCAGCTTCTTCCTCCTCATGGCTTGGTTTTTGTGACCTTTATACAGACAGGTGTGCGCCTTTCCAGATGAAGGTGGAGTCCAATCAAGGTGTAGAAACATCTCAGAGATGATCAAGAGAAATGGGAGGGGGCTCAGCTCATTTTCATGTCATAGCTAAAACTTATGTCAGTGTAATATTTCAGTAGATTGAGGAGGAGAAAATGAGTTTAAATGATTTTGGTATAAGGCTGCTACATAAAATGTTCAAATACTGAAGGGGTCTGAATACTTTCTGATTGTTGTGTATATTATATTCTTTAATTATGTTGTTGTGTTAGTGGTTTACATCTTTTCATGTGGTTGCATTTACTTGTCACTGCTCACTCTTAGCATATCACACTTTTACCTCCAACTTTTTCTGTCACCTTGAATAACTCCTCTTTAATGGCTAAGTTAAAATGGGGTGTTCCTCAAGGCTCCGTTCTTGGTCCCCTTCTCTTCTCAAGTTACATGATGCCACGTGGCCACATTACTGCCGATGACACCCAGTTATATATTTGTCTATAGCCCACAGATCCAAGCAGCCTTGTGAATCCCACTTGTTGCTTCTCAGATATTAAATACTGACTGTCCCCAAAATTCTCTCAAATTTAACAATGATAAAACTGAAGTAAATCTGTTTGGCCACCCAAATTCTATCAGCTCTCTCAGGGCAAATCTTGCTGACCTCTCCATTACAGAAGCTGGTCCCGCTCCTGACACTGGCTCCCTTTTAGATTTTGCATCAATTTAAAATTTTTACCTTTAAGGTTTTAAATGACTTCACTCCCGATTATATCTCAGATTTACTGACATGGTACTTCCCCACCCGAGAACTGAGATCTGCAGGAGCCCTGCACATTAACTTCTTTTATATCTTTTCTTAAAACGCACCTTTGCTAATGTTTGACATTTTTAGTTATATTGTTTTATCTCTAATTATTGTTCTTAAATATTTTATTGCCTCTCCTCACCTATTGTCAGATCCTTTTTGCATAATGTTTGATATGTTTTTATTATTATTCATGTTATTCATCTTAATGTCTTCTACCATCGGCTTTCTCTTTTATCTGGTTTCAATTTTCTGTGAAGCACTTTTCCACTTTGTTAAGAAAAGTGCATATAAATCAAGTTATTATTATCAGTGTGCTGCTCATTGGGTCTTATTCTTGTTGAAACTCCAACTTGCACACGCAGCACAGTATAAGCCTACAGTAGGACTATGTCACCGTGGATTTAGCACTGTGTGCTTTCAGTGAGAAAGACATTTCCTTGTCCTCAGGTAACACCTTACATAAATATCTGCTCCGACAAGCTGCATTTGAATCATAACCACAGCAAGAACAATAAAGTCTGTGGTGGGACTGCCAACAGCAATAAGTCTTCTCCAAGTCCGAAGTTTTTTCCCCCCGACATGAGACGTGTCATCTGCGCATAAACCATAAAGAAACTCATCACTGCGAGGTCACGCGAGGGGAGGATCCAAGGAGAAAGTGGAGCTTTCATGGAAAAGTGGGAAATTACAGCATTTTCTTAGACTGTTTCTTTAGATGTCAAAGAAAAAATCGGCAGTCCGAGCGTTCACTCACGCTGCTGTTGTCTCTGAAGACAGATTTATAATCGGCAGCTGTTTGAAGAGGGGGAGGAGGAGAATTAAGTGTTTCCAAGACGATGGAGGAGAGGAGCAGGTAGGAATCAGAGCGGTGCTGGTTCTCCATACTGATGGTGCAAGCTTCGTCTCCCCCTCATCTGTGCTAGCTGTAGGTACTTCACTGGTTCTCTGCCTTCAGCCTTTATCACTCTCTCCCTCCTCCTCAAGGTCATCTTCGCTCCTTCATGAATATATTTCTCCTTTTCAATATTCTACTTCATTGTTGCATCATTACGTGTGATGAAAAACCATCTTTGCGTTTGTCTCTATCACGCTCATCCTCCTGCTGTCTCTCTTTCGTCCACACTTCCTCTCTTCTGGAGACTGGATGTTTTAACTCCAGCTCAGTCCTACATATATACATGTCCACGTTTCTCATTAGGGCAGTAAAAATCCTCTGTGCCGGGGAGAAGCTTTTGTCTTCTCCTGTTATTTGCAAGGTCGTGTCTACAGAATAAGTGGCTTCCCAGCGTAACAGCATGGAACAAAGCATCGTATTAGTGTCTTCTTGTCTGCTGCAGGCTAATAAGCAAACACATTACCATGAGCACAGTCTACATGGGTGAAATAAGGAGGCGTGCTGTCAGCTACAGATGTTCCTCTTTGATTTAAAGAACATTTACTTATAGCCCTCCCTCCCTCCTGCTCCTCCACTCACATGTTCTTTAAATAGGCTCATTGTTTCACTCCATTGCAGGTTTATCTCTGTTTTTAAAGCTGCAGTGTGCAACTTTCCTCTCAATAAAATACCATCAAATAAACACAATGAGCCCATTTCACAGGAGCCGCTGAAATGCAGGATGTTTTTGTCATTTCAGTCATTTCATGTTGATGCAGGCGCGGTCCAGTGGCGAGCCGTGGAGCGTCGAGTCAGTGCGAAGAAGTAAAGTACATTGTGATTATTTTTAATGTGGATCAGATATCACAGAGTGAAGAGCGGTGCTCAACATTTTGCAACAACCTTACAGATGTTTGCAGTACAGAAGACCTGAACTTTGATTTTTTTTTTTCATCTGTGAAAACAAGCCCTGAGGTGTAAGTGATTTTTTCTTTTCTGGGAAGTAAGACTTTAATTTTTTTTATTTATTGTGAAATTTTGTCATAATCTTTATATTTTTGGCTGAGGTAGTTGTGCACTTCAGCCTCTTTTGGTCAAAATAAGTATTACAAAAGCAAATACACATTTTTCTCTCTATTTCTCTCTAAATTCTACTTACTTTTTTTCTTCTTCATCATCTGTGAACAACCCAGAGGAGACAAGTGAAAAAAAATGATCCTGGAAAAAACAAATATTCAGAACTTTAAGGTCAGATTCAGTCACTGCACCTTTTGTACACAGCTGAGGTTTAAAGCTCTTAAATATGCAGCATAGGAACATAAATCTCCTAACCCTGATGTTGAATCCCTGCTGCAAAGAATGAGATCACAACGCTCACCCATATTATGTGTGTGTGTGTGTGTGTGTGTGTGTGTGTGTGTGTGTGTGTGTGTGTGTGTCTAAAGCAGCTCAGATTAATGCTGGTTTAAAATTCAACAGTGGATGTTGATAATACTGAAAAAAAAGGTGCTTCGGGAGCAATTGCTTATTATTTGAAGGGATTTCCATAATCTAAAGGCTAATTATGATGTTGTTGTGGATTCATCTGTATCTGACTGCTCAATACGGCTGATGGAGGGAGAGCGCTAAGCTATTGATCTGGGACGGTGAAGGTTACTGTCATCAATCAGAGGGTACGCTGCGCTTTGTTTTTGTGCCAACTCGCCCTTTCAAACAGATCTTGCATCCACTTTGGCCTCAGCTCAAGGCTTCTTTCTTTCTTTCTTTCCTTCTTTCTTTCCATTTATTCATTTTGCACAGGCCAAGTTTTTCCTTCCCTCCTGCAGAGTGAGCTGAGGTGAGGCTTATTCCCGTGACTGTGTTCACCACAGATGTCATGGTTGTCGGGAATCCTCAAGGCTTCCTCCTGGGAACCTCCAGCCCAGCAGGACTTCAGCGAGCACAACGCTCCATCCCTGTGTCTGAGGACTCAGGCTCATGTAAAAACTAAGCTGTTCACCCTGCAGCAGGTGGAAGTGGAGACTCTTTTGGGAACTCAGGGACCTTCGGCGAGATCTCAGAGGAGGAGGACCTGGAGGAAAACCAGGCACCTCTTCCCACAAGCTAAGCCCATGTGGTTCTGCAGCAACTGCAGTGGCACTCAGACTGGGGAGACACTGTACGATTATATTAATTAACTCACACCTCACATTTTAAATCAGCCATTGTGTAACTTCTATACTCTTCTTCTTTACTAGCTACAACTTCTACAAAGCTACAAAACTTTCCCAGTCAAAATAGTCCGCCTGTCTGCCAGCAATCATACACTGTAAAAAAAATAAAATCCTAATTTTACAGAAAATAACTAAGTTTTCTAACAGTAATTTTTTTTTATAAATTGTGAACAAAAGTCTGTAAAGTTACAGAAATGATCTGTGAATTAAATGAAAAGTTATAAATGAAGATAGAAAACGTTGTCCTGTCTTCTCTTCATCTCTTCCCTCCACTCCTCCACAGTCTTTCCACCAACAGTCACAGTGTGACTCACCTGCAATGTGAGTGAGGTCAGTGTCAATCCTTCTGGGTTGGACACACTTGCTGCAGATGTATGACGTTGGCAGCCGGAGGGTTTTTCCTCCAGGCAGCGGCCCCCGCTCTGCCACAGCAGCTTCAGGTCACCTTCCTCTTCCTGTAGGCTCTGGTCGGTCCTGGGTACAGGTAGTCCAGGCAGAGGAGGTGGAGGAACAGAAGAGGGGAGTGGTGCTGGAGCGAGGGGAGGACCAACAGCACTGGATGAGGGGCCATGCTGTTCATCGTCTGGAGGAGGAGGAGGAGGAGGAGGAGGAGGAGGAGGCAGACCCCTGCTGGAGGGCCCAGGCTGCTCCTCCAGGACATTGAAGTTAAAAGACTGTCCTTGTCCCACCTGGACCAAAGACCCTTTGCTGAAGGGAGAGTCTGGCCAGCACCTGGACACACAAACAAACACAGACTGTTTTAGGGTTTCCAGCTTTCTGGCCGGCCAGCACTGCCTCTCTGTTGCCACATAAACCTTGAGATTGAATGACCAGCGAGTCCTCACGGTCCCTCTGGACCACGTGGCCACCGGGTGAAGACGCAGAGCTGGTTGCAAACGGCCTCCACCAGGCGGCTAACACTGGCCCAGTTTGCAGGGCCCGAGTTCAGTCCAAGAAGACAGCTGAAAGATATTTAGAGAGCAGTGTGTGTTAATATACCCATTTTGCATTCAGGCCAGTAGATGTTGCACTGTTCACATGAAGCATCAAGATATAAACCCTTGTGGAACCAAACTCTGACGCTGTGGGACTCACATCCAGTACCAGGAAGTTGATTTCTGCAAGTAAAGAAGATACAACAGCCCAGGAAATTTTACTCACTGAGTATTTCACTTACTGACTGTGGACTGCTCACAGAGCCAGGTTTCAGTTCATTGCAGCCATGTTGGTTTTTCTTGTGTCGGTATATGAGGTCATGGCACTGTGCTCCCAGTCACTGTATGTTGGCAGCCTTGTCTTTATGTTACGACCCAGCTAGGGGAAAAAGGAAGCAAAATAAACCCAGGTGTTATTAGTAAATCAAATTTACTGATTTAATTTATTGCGTAACCAGGAGGGTAAATAATTGAACAAAAATACAAACAAGGCAAGAGGATAACTGAAGTAGGGGAACAGGAACCAACAAAGAGCCTAACACTGCGATTCTAACCAACACAAAAACACAAGAAGCAGCAGCCCTGTTCCTAATGTGTCCAAGTCTTTTTCTAAGGGTGTGATGCACAATCAGAATTTTAAACCTAGCCCAGTCCCCAACAATCACTACCAGCATCTCAAACCAAATCAAAATTTTTCAATTTTAAATAGTTAGTTGATTGTTAATTGTACACTACAGTATTTAATTCATCCATTTATTATATTATTTTATACGTTTCCAGTGTTGTAAATTGTTTAAATTAATGTAGTTTATAATGTCCAATAAAGTTATTTATTTATACATTCTGTTCTTAAAAGTGTTGCTACCTTCACCTGTCAACAACAGCAGAAATGAAGTTGCAGGTAACAAACTGAATCTGTGATTAGTGAAGACAGAGAATAATAAACTAACTCATCAGCAGTTGGTCTGTCATTTCATCAGAGGAAGATGAACTGGGAGATTTTCTAGCATCATCATCATCATCATCATCATCACAGCACATTAGAGAACTAAGGATGTCCATGCAGTCTCCCTTCAACCAGATGAATGAAACTAATGGGCTGCTCTGTACATGAGCTCCTCCTTCTGTTGGCACAGATCACTCAGTTTTCACAGTGTGGAAACCTTTCAAATGACAATAAAACACAAACACTTGAGTTAAGATGCAGTGGGTCACAGTTAATCACAAATATCGATCAGCTGTCAGGACAGGTGCATGAATGTCTGCTTCAGTTGAGGACTGGTTTGAGTATTAAATGAACAATCTTCAATATGATAAATATCTGTCTACACATTTTGTTACGTCACGTTATCTTAACTTGAACTATCACGACGTCTTGATGGACAATGTATTAACTGACATTAACGCTGCGCATTACACTAACGCAGATCAATTAAACTGGGTCACGTGGAGAAACACAAACCAAACGTCGTTAGATTAACGTCGATTAAATTCACCTTTTTATTGGGCTTTGACTGAACACCTCCACGGGCTAACCCAGGTTGACACAGGTTATCAGCCCCGCGGGGCCAGGTACCGTTAGCATAGCAATCGCTAAGTTATCAGCTACCGCTAGCACTAGCTGGCTAGCTTGGTTAGCAAGGTGCATCCTCACCTGAGCTGTGATATTAACAGGGAGGCTAATCTTGGCTAGCGAAGAAATAAGCTTAAAACAAAATGTACTTACCGGGAAATATTGAACTGCTGACTCCTCTGAGTCTTTGAGAACAACTGAACACAGAACAAGATATTTACAGGTAAACAACAGAAGGAGCTAACTTTGATGAACTGAAAACACTGAGAAGTTAAATGTCCAACCGACACATTGCTCTGACGTCATATCCGGATCAACAGGCAGGTCCCCCTGTGTGTCAATCATTTGTTTTGATTTGACTTATTAAAACACTGTATAGTTGGGATTCTGACATAAAAGATAGTATAATGTTTGTCCACATATGTTGTCAGAACTATAAGGAGAATACTGTGGAAAACAAGATCAAACTGAATTAGAAGATACAAGCTAAAAACAACAGACCCCCCCCCCAGCTCCACAGCCCCCCTCTTTCAGAGGTGACGTCATCACCTCCTCATTATAGGAACCTTAACAGATAGACCAATGGAGAAATGCCAGTTTTAGTTCTTCAGATCATCCCGGGGCTCTGAAGAACTATTTGTGAATAATTGGTTGATATTGTAAATTTACATCTGAATTTAATAAATAAAAGTGTTATAAAGTCAAGTTTCCAACCAATTCCAAATTAATTTGCATTCAGTATATTATATTTTATGAGAAATGTAAGAAAATTGATCTGAATCTGAATCAGTAAATATAGTATTTAGATTGTGCTTTTAGAGGTTTTAACATTACATTACATACGTAAAGATTCAATGTTAACACAAATACTGCAAGTTGAAGTTTGAGATGATTTTAATTTGTTTTACACAGTATTTTTTACTTTGTCTTCCAAAACAAAAGGTTTACTTTACAATATTAAGCTTGTGTTGATATTTAATTGATTGACACTTAATTTTATTATTAGGAAAATGTTTCTCTTCAGAAACTTTAGTGGCGTCACTTTATTGATGGTGTTTGGTCATAATCATTTAGGAAAAATCTGTAAAATAAGTTTTTCTCTGTAGAAAAATTAATGAAACTTTCTGTAAATTTATGATATTTTATTCAAATTTTACGATTTTTGTTTGGCAGCCGCTGCTGCCAGTCATTTGAATGTTTTTTTTACGATTTTAATTTTTTTTTAACTTGTAGTGCCCCGGCAACCAGTACCAATAGTATAGACGGACTGCTGTTCACTTCCATTGTGGCTTAATTAGCATTTGTGTTGTGGCTTTTGTATTTGTGTGCCCATGTGTATTTAAGTGATGTAAACACAACACAGGTGAACATGGAAATTTTTGCCCCTTTTCCAGCTGTAACCGCTGTCAGAGCACAGACATTGTAACACACCTGTCACCCGTCCAGCACGGTGCGGTTAAACCAGAAACACTGCGGCTACACTGGGCTCTGGGATGAAAGAGTGAAGCTGCAGCCCCAACATAAGTTTAAAAAACACATCGATCACCAATCGAAGCGTCTCACACAGGGAAAAGACACGATGGATTTGTTTTACCAGTCTGCACGGCGGCTTACAGCTCACTGTTTGAACCTGTGTCTGTGTATGTGTGTGTGTTCCCTAAGAAAGGCAAACTCTTATCAAACTTGTTCATTTTTAATGTGATGGGTATTAATGTGATAATCCACGTCACCTGACACCTGTGAGCCAATCCCCATACATATATGAAATGGATGTGATATAGTTTGAGAGCTGTCCAACTGATGATGTAGCAATTTAGTTTCAGTTAATTCTAAATATTTTACCTTTCACCAGCTAACTAGCTTTTCAAAAGCACTTAATGTCTGCTGTTTACGATGATAACAGTGGAAGATTTAACACTTGAAATTCTTCTTGACATTTGTCAACTTAGGTCCTTAAACTCAGACACAATTCGACCAAAGCAGTTTCTAATTTTCAGTCGCTGGCGGGTTGAATCAGCTGTAGCTAACTAGCTAGCTAATGTCAGCTCTGTGAGTTTGAATGATGTCAAAGCACTGCAACTAAAGCCGACAAGTCCCTGGTTTAAAGTCGGCTTTCTCACCAGCTGATGAAACACGCTGAGGACAAGAAGCAGAGGACACTCCCATTGTGCTGCTCTGTTTACACCTCACATCCTCCAGCTCTGGGATTGGATTACACTTCTTCAGGGGAAGCAGTCGAACGTCTCTGGGGTGCAGACCGGAGGGGTGATTATGTTGGAAGTTGAACCACGCAGGCATGAAGAGCAAACTGCTCCCTCATCCTCACACAGTTCGCGTGTTGAGTCTCTAATGTGTTTGTTCCACCTCATACCATGGCTCATTACGGGTCAGAATGTGTTGATTCATTAGTTAGCACGTTCAGTCGCTCGTGACTGATTGTGATCAGTATGCGTGATCCGGTGCAGGCAGAAAAGAAGTCGACTCTTTAAGTGTGTTGTGCAGGTTAAAGTGTGTGTTTGCGTGCCCCCTTTGTGTTTCCCGAGGCAGATGGTTGAGGGGGATGTTGATGCAACGTTTGTGTGTCTACATGCGTGTGTGCCTCTGGATCATCGGCGGGCAGGTTTGCAGAGGCGTTCGGGGAGGTTCTGCCTGTTTGTTTGATTATTGAGTGACAGGAAGCTCAGGAGAGATGTGCCTCGCTAGTTCAGCTGGCGCCTCAGGGCTTCAAGGTCGACAGGATTAGCATTTTAAAACCTCTGCTCCTCAGATCTGAGAGAGGAGAGAGGCGGTGCAGCGGCAGCAACCTGGCTAATTCAAAATTGGATCTTCTTCCCACTTTCAGCTCCTCCTCATCTCTTTGAAATGTGGTATAGATAGGGAACAGAAGTTTACGTGTCTCATTACACCACATCACACAGTGGAAACAGATGTGCAGAAATGTTCGAAGCAAAAAGGTTCAGCCAAAGCTTCTCTGAGTACTTGGACCTCTTGCCTCGAGGATGTCCAGTGGGAAACGACTAACAGGCCCAACTGTGACTTCACCTGTACATGAAAAGTACCTGTACAGTACAGAGCCAGATACACATCGGGATTAACAGCTGTTTGCTTACCAGTCTACAATCCTTTACTCACCAAGGGGGTCTCGTCTCCTGAGGTGGAAAGAAACACCAATTACCAGTTATTTTTTAGGGCATTTTTTTGCATTTATTCCAACAGTCAGAGTGTGAGAGAGAAAGCGAGAGAGACAGGAAAGCCGGGGGAGAGAGAGAGGGGATGACTTGCAGCAAAGTGCCACATGTTGGACCTGAACCTGGGCAGCTGCAGCTCGGACCAAGTCCTCATGGTACACGCTCCACCCAGGAACATTAGTCACAACATTTTGACAAATGAGGGGAAAAACTGAAACAGACTTTACTGTTTTACATGTTTGAATTTCTTCACTTGTAATTTAATACTTTGACGTTAGAAAATCTTAGAAAATAAGATTTTAATGTTTTTTTTTAAACAATATCATCGACGTTAGTGACTTACTTTGTGTTTTACCCACTAGTTTTATCTGTTTTGTCCGTCACTTTGGCATCGCCATGTAAATACTACAATACCCATGAGCATCAGCTGCTGTTTGTGTAAGTTTTTATGTCCACAGACTCGAACCTTGAGCTGTTCATCACCAGATATTTTCTAACTGATTAGAAGTGAGAAATAATTAATGTTTCTTTTCATTGGTTGTCTTTTTGGTCCATTACGTGTCATGTAAAATATCCATCTGTGACTACTGTGTAAAAACAAATCACAAGTTGAAGCCCCTGTTTGTCGAATGTGAACATGTGACCAGACAGCGAGCTGATGAACGTCACACCGACCATACGAGCAGATGTCCACGGTCTATATTGGTTTGTTTAGCTTCTCATTTGTGATGTAGATGACAGCAGCAGGCTGGTGTGTTGACTCTCAGTGGGATCTGTAGTAGTACACGTTACACATTACTGGGAGCCAGTTGACTCAGTGTTTAAATAAAAACATGTTAATCCATATTCATTATTGGAGCCATCAGTTTTCTCCCCCTGCTCCTGTTCTTCTGGGGGTGATGTTTGTACCTAATCCATCCAACAAATAAAATCACCACCTGCCATCTTCCACCTGGACACTGTCCCTCACACACCTCCGTCCCACAAACAACTGCACTGTTGGATTAACTGAAGTGAACAATAAAACAATGCACCTGAACCGCAGATGGTTGTGTGTTTGGTGGGCACCTCACCAAACCATTTACACAGCCTGCACCTGTCAGTCCCACCAACAGGGTCTTCCTCATCCAGAACTGAGGAAGACGAACTGCTGGGTCCGTGCAGTGTGTGTGTGTGTGTGTGTGTGTGTGTGTGTGTGTGTGTGTGTGTGTGTGTGTGTGTGTGTGAACAGTGACTGAGGTGGAAAAGCTGCTTTCAATCAAGACTCTCCATTTACTCGGAGGTTCAGTGCAGAGTATCTACAGAGTTTACAGACTCTGAGTGTGGATGCAGTGAAATACCTGGGAAATGTACAGCAGCTGTGTGGACACTGTTCGTCTGTTTATCTGAACATGAAGCGACTTTTTCATGGTCAAAACCAACTGGACAGCTGAGAGCGAATCAGACAGAAACCAGGACCAGACACAGAGCTTTGATCTGTAAGCTATACGCTCACACACCTGTCACTCAAAGAGGCCACGCCCTCTATTTTCCATCACTTTAAGCCCCAATAAAATGTAAACAGGTGAGTTATATAAACAGGTGAGTTGTACAAACAGGTGTCATGAAGGAGGAAATCAGCTCTAGACACCAAAACAGTTTCTGTACCAGGCTGTAAACATGTTTATTTCTGCTGTAAAGTTGGACATTTTAACATGGGAGTCTATGGGGACTGACTCACTGTTGGAGCCAGACTCTAGTGGTCGTTAGAGGAACTGCAGCTTTTGGATTCATTTTTCAGTGTGATCATAGATGTGGTGTATCACTCCGAAAACAAAGATTTTAATTCTGGATTTAGTTTTTAATATAAGGCCATTTATTGAGTGTTTACGTGACAGCAAAAAAAAAAACACACCTGACAGCGAGGATTTAGGGATACCTTAAAATCCAGCGCCACTCTTATCTTAAAATGTGGGAGACACTTTGGTTAAAACAGACTTTTCTGAACACTATAAACACACAGGTTCTGGCAGCGAGGCTGTGAGTGTGTAACCAAGCATCAACAAAACCAGCAGTGGGTATCAGATGATTTATTTACAGACTGGCGAGGACAGTCCCGGAATTCAACCAATAAACAAAATGAATATGTGTTGGTCACAGAATGTAAAAACTCTCTACACATGTAGATACAGCCAAGTAATTAAAGGAGATGCATCTCAGTTGAAAATAAAAGACATCGGCTAACTGGTAGAACACAGGTCAGGTGATAAAACTACGATGTCAAACAATGAAATGTTTAAAATGAGTAAAAACAACAGCAATAAATAGTAGTTAAACGCACAGTCTGTAACTTCTGCCTCTGTGGAGCTCTCAAGCAAAACAACAACAAAACACAACGCTGGGTGACGTCATGAAATAGCGTGAGATCATGGGAGATGTTGTCTTCACCACCGTTAGCGTCAGAGGTCTCCTCCTCTCCACATGAAACAGACCAGGTGATTATAACTGTTAAAAACACAGAATAAAGCAGCTTCACATTTATCCCCCTGAACAACAAATCCTGCGAAAATACATCGTTTATCGAAGCCAGGTGCTGTAAAAACAAAAAGAACTAACCATGTGTGACAGGTGCTTCCATTGGAAAATAAAACCAAATTTAATGTTTTGCTGATGCTGTACGATGGACACAAGATGTCAAGGAAGAGATGGGAGCTGAGATCGTCACGGATCCGATGAGGCAGGGGTGAAGGTGAGAGACTCAGATGCGGAGGAACCAGCGTCAAAGAATTTATTTAAACCAAAAAACCAAAGTCCACACATGGGCCGATGCCAAACACACACACACACACACACACACACACACACACACACACACACACACACACACACACACACACACAGGTGGGGAAGCAGACACAGGTGGGACACATCAGGGATGATTAACCAAAGGAAGCAAAACTAGAACTCAGACACTGGGGGCGACATGACTATCAAAATAAAACAGGAAGTGCACGGAAACAGAGCACAAGACAGGGAAGACAAAACTAGACACCAGAAACACCCAAACCAGAAACACTCAAAACCCAGAGCAGAAACCCGAAACCCAGGAAACCAAAAACCAAGAAAGTCCAAAAACCAAAACCCTGGAGCCTCCAGGCTGAGACCATGACAGAGATTGCAGCTAACTTTTAGTGTTTCTCACGTAACTTATGATCCAGATGTTCACCAGGTTCTTACCGGCTGCTTATCCACAGAGGTTTCCTCC
The DNA here is from genome assembly GCF_002814215.2 of Seriola lalandi dorsalis. Classification (NCBI taxonomy): domain Eukaryota; kingdom Metazoa; phylum Chordata; class Actinopteri; order Carangiformes; family Carangidae; genus Seriola; species Seriola lalandi. The sequence goes on from NW_019525481.1 coordinate 65,362, forward strand.
TCCCCTTAACAAACAGACCAGGGGATTAAAACCAGTAGAAACACTGAATAAAACAGTTTCACTTTAAGATTCACCGACGCTCTTTGGTCGGTTTGCTAATGTAATTCAGCTCTATACATTTTATATTATGCAGAAAGTGAAAGAAAGAGGTGCAGTGAAGGTGAACCGGTGATGTAATGGAAGTTTTATTTATTCTGCATGAACCAAATGATGCAGCAGTTCATAAAATAGAAATCAGTCTGGTCCAGGCTCCAGCGCTGGCTTCATCACAGTCGCTGAAGGATGTGCCGTGATTTCAGTCCACACAGTAAAACACAGCTCTTCTTCTTCTTCTTCTTCTTCTTCTTCTTCTCCTTCTTCTTCTGATGTTTTCTGGCAGTTGGCAAACAGCTTTTTGTCACACTTCTGCAGCCTGCATTCAAACATGAGCACGTTCAATCACAACATTCTTTCAAAAAGTTCTGCAGCTGTTTGATCTGAAGAAACACTTCAGTCCCCTGTTGGATAAACTCTTTTTATAACTCCCACCTGTCATTTTCACCATGAAAAATATCAATAGGACACAACAATTCATTAAACCTCGTTTCAGGCAGAACCTCAGGAGTTTTCACACATTTGTATCAGGAAAAGATTTATTTCTTCTTAGATCATAATTCTTCAGGGAATCCAGCACAATAAACTAAATACAAGCAGCTAATTAAAGGACTGCTGTGGCCAGAGGTATTGATTATGAAATATCTTGCTGAGGCTGCTGAAACATTCAGTAGAAGTTAATGATTAACACTGAGAACCGAACACAATAACATCATTAAGTTTCATAGAAATGTAGTTAATGACAAGCCAACTGGTCATAACAGAGAGAACCAGAAGGACATTCACATGCTTTACATAATGAAAAAGGAAATACAGTGGAGACGAGAACATTAACCTGGATGTAAAGTTCTGAGCTGCAGAGGAAGTTCATTCTGAGTCAACCTGAGATATTCAAACCCTCCTCGCTGTCTGTCTCAGTACCGCTGTGTTTCTCCACCTCTGGATCAAATCATGTGAAGCAGCATCTCACTGACAGACGGCAGAAGATTATTGGAAAGAAAACTGTTCAGCTTAAACAATAGAGAAGTGGTTTCCAACAGAGACAACCTGTGGCTCACACATGGCTCAGTGATGTCATTTATTACCTGTAGTAGTAGAAATAAATATTCTCTCGGTTGTTCACTTTCAAGATTTTCCAAAATCTTAGGAGAAAGTTCAGATATTGATCTGTAATTGATGAGATGATGAGTTCAGAGTCACTTAAAGAGCCTCCAACACAGTAATCTGTGTGAAGTCAAACGTCTGATGACCGACGAAACGATCTCTGTCCACACTAACACATTAGTTGCAAAAAAATGACTAAGAAGAAGAAACAGCACATGTTTAATGCAGAATTTAACAGGACAGCTGCTAGAAAAGACAGTTAAACTTGTAATTCTTCTCACTTTTAACAGATTGCAGAAGGTGTTCAGCTTGTGTGGCCACTAAACTCAGCCTGAACTGGCTTCAGTCGACATGCAACTGCCTCTTGGATCAAGCAGGTATCAGGAAGGAGACAGGACACTTCCGCCAAGACCTCTATGTTCTCCAAATCAATAAGTCCTACAAAAACAAATATACAAACACATTGAGCTTCAATATTTTGTGGATTTATTTTGGGTAACTGTCGATAAAATCACAATCAGCTACAGCACTTCTCTATTTCACTCAAGGTCACAGGGAGCCCACACAGTGATAGCTGGTTATGAGTGTATTTGTCAAAACTGCAGTGGGACCTCACTTCTCATGAATAGGGTAATGACAACTGACTGGAAACAGATGTTGACAGATGTTGACTTTTATTTGGAAGATAAATGATTCTGGGTTCAGAATAAAAAGGAGACAGCTGTGAACTTCAGGCCTGTCACTTATTTCCATTAACATTTCTCTGTATTATTTTCTCCTCATGCAAAAATAACAGTGATGAAAATTACCTAAGGCCGAATGTTTTTTTCATATCTGACAACTGACTGGCATCAAACACTCTCCAGAACACAGACACTCAGAGGAGAGGAGGCTCTGAGCCTCTCTTCTGATTGGCTAAAAATATAGCAGATTTCAGGTAAAAACACTCAGAGAAACTAAATCCTGCAAGGTTTGGATGGTGGGTCCAGGTGGGCGGGGCTTGGTGACTGCTTTGTTGTGACATCACAAAGTTCCAGAAGTCCTGACGGCTGGTTTTAAGGCTCAGTTTCTGAATACAGGCTGTGTGCATTTCTCTGTGGACTGAGGCTTTGATACTTTCACAGTATTAATATAGAAGCTAGAGCTGATCTATAATCACACTACACATGGACACAGACCTTTACACTGGAGGAGCTTTAAATTTCAGCCCTGGATGATTTGGTGGCATCTGACAGGAGAGAAGCTGCTGTATCTTTTTACAGTGCAACCAAACAAACTCATGTTTTAATAAAAAGTTACAACCTCCATCTGATTTCACACTTCACACAGTGTGAGTAGTTTTATCCTCAAGAGCAGGACCCAGTAAAATCAGTTGTTCACCTCCTTCCATCGCTCCTCTGAAAGAAATGTGTCCTGTGACTCCTTCACAATAAAAGCCCCTACCTGGTGTTTCACCACTCTAAATGTGAAGCAGCAGCTCAAGCGTGTAAAAGGCAATTTGAGACTCCACCTCTAACAATGAAAGCGGCACCACAGAGAGATTACTATAGACTTTAAATAGACTAAATGGCTGTTCCTGAAAATAGTATTCAAACAGGGTTTGATTACATGAATCTCTGAGGGACTGTAAGTTATTAAAACAGAAAAGCAACAGGAAGTCACTGTCTCAAGCAGATTTTCACTTACTTCCTACAGGCCTTGGTTCCACTGAGCTGTTTCCATTCGAACTACCTCCTGTCTCCTTCTAATCCTGCACACAAACACCCCCCCCCTCACTTTTGTGGTCTAAGTGCATCATTTGCATTTTAAACCAACATTTCATCAGACCAGGCTGGTGTCATTAGAGCGGCGCACACACAGCACAGAGGCCTTACAGCAGATATAACAGCTGCTGTAGTACGTTGTCACATACATGTATTTTCTTGCGTTGCCTTTCCATTATCGTAATTAATGATACTGTTAATGTTCATAATGTCTGTCACACTGTCACCGCGTCGCTCAGCACAGAGAGCAGGAAGTGTGGAACGGATAAAAAGAAACTGTAGATCAGAGCAGAGTGGCGGGGGGGTGGGGGT
>NW_019525481.1:68713-70000 GCF_002814215.2 Seriola lalandi dorsalis
GGGGGGTATTTGAACAAGTGGCCGCTGCTCGATTACATAACTCAGAATAAAGCCATTAAATCCAAGTGGTCTGTGGTGAGTGCTGAGAGGACAATTTGAGGGCAAGGCTGAAGTCATCTGAGGCCACAAAGGCTCGTTCAACAGGAACCAATTAAGTGCTGTTATGACATGAATGTCTGAAGTGAGACACAGTGAGTCCAGAAATGAGTAATTAAAATGAATTATTTGAACTTGGAGGGGAAAAAAAAATATGGTTAATAAAGTTGTTATGAGAAATTCATGAGCTCATAAATGACACTTTGGTCTTCCACAGAGGCGCAGAGGCAAAACCAGGCAAATTCTTGGGGCCCCCCCAGAGAGGAAAAAGGCCCCCCCCCGCCGACGGCCCCTCTTATTAGCACGTTTTACAGTGACAAATATAAAACTAAAATCCCAAGAAGACACGTGTAAAACACTACTGCCGTCCCAGTACCCCCTACATGGGGCCCCTGATGGTGTGTGCTAGCGTCTACCTCTCGCCGCCATGTGGGACGTTTAGAGGACATCTGTTAATTATAGCGTCTGCAACGTCTCGGTTTTCATTTCGGCGGCCATGTTGACGGCGCGATGCACGGCTCACAGGAGAGCGGTGTCCGATTCCCGTGTGAAACCGGCAGTTTATGTCGTTTCTATCATCCGCGAATGTTCAACAAAGTTAACCATGTTGTTGTTATCGTAACCATGACAACAAAGATTGTCTAATGTTCAGGAAGTACTTGTTTTAACCCAAATCACCATGTTTCTCTAAACCTAACCAAGCCATGACGGTTATTATAAGAACCATGGCAACGAAGGGAGGTACGCAGCTGTTGGAGTCCATGTGTTTATTATTGTCACCATGACAACTAGTAACTTCCAGTGAGTAATATAATTGATTTTACATTTTCCAAATATTAATTTGACCTTAAGACCACGAACAAAGATGAACTCAAGTTTAATCATTCACATTTCTGTTTCTTTTATTTCTATTTATTCCACTGTCTCCTCCTCTCCTCTCCTCTCCTCCTCCTCCTGCTCCTCCTCTTCCTCCTCCTCCTCCTCCTGCTCCTGCTCCTCCTCTTCTTCCTGCTCCTCCTCTTCCTCCTCCTCCTCCTCCTCCTCCTCCTCTTCCTCCTCCTCCTCTTCCTCCTCCTCCTCCTCCTGCTCCTGCTCCTCCTCTTCTTCCTGCTCCTCCTCTTCCTCCTCCTCCTCCTCCTTCTCCTCCTCCTCCTCCTCCTTCCTCCTTCCCCTCATCATCTAGCCATGCCA
>NW_019525481.1:70401-72846 GCF_002814215.2 Seriola lalandi dorsalis
CCTCCTCCTGCTCCTCCTCCTCCTCTTCCTCCTCCTCCTCCTCCTCCTCCTGCTCCTCCTCCTCCTCCTCCTCCTCCAGGTGAACAGGAGTCTGAACATGAACACAGTGAGTGTGAAGCCGCAGCACAAACACTTCTGTGTAATTTGCATCTCAAACATATTTATTTCTGTTGATTCTTACAAAATGTTCCCGGCAACAGCTTCGGCTTTTTCACTCTGAAATGTACGATGCCCCTGACAGCCCTGATTGGAAATAATAAAAAGGTGTGTGATTCAACAGGCACTTATCATCTCTGCCAGGTCATTTCCCGTCCAATGTCAAAAAATAAATAAATAAATAAATAAAGAAGCAACATTTTCAAAACGCGCCTCTTCTCACTGCAGCTGGGATTTTACTGTCTGCAGCCGCTCGGGCCAGACGGGAAGCGTTTGTCTGAAATTATCCCTTCATGCGCCGTTAGACTGACAGTCCATTAAACAAAAGCAACAAACTGCTGGTCTGAATTTGCTGCAGCTGAATCATCGGACAGACCGCTCCTCCAGACAGGCTGAGACTCTGAACATTTGTTCGCAGCAGGTGCACAGAAAAGAGACGTGTGACTGCAAGTATTTCAGACCCGATGGGTCAGTTCTATAGGGAACCACCTGCCACATTCACCTGAATTTGACCACAGACTGGGAAACTTCACCACAGAGCTGCACTGCAGAGGCGGCGGTGAGTTCCTCTCTGCAGAACCTGCTGACAGTGAAATGACCCACCGCACGTCTGTTCCTGCAGCCGACCCACGTGAGGCTCAGAGGCCTGGCGGCGGGGAGAGGTGGTACTGGGATAAAACAGCAGAAAGACGCTGGTGATTATTGATCACGGACACAGCTCTAGTCTGTTGTAACGGTCGGCGTTCTGCATGTAGTCGTCTCTCAACCAGCAGGAGCGTCATGCAGAATTCATGAAATAGTCCATGTGGTACTAAAACTGCTGATCTGACCTCAGCTCAGTGTTTGGCCTCCTCCGGCTCCTGAGGGAAATATCTGTCTCTTTAGCTGCTAAATGCTTCACTGTGTTCATCAGCTGCTCTCTAAAGCCCTTCTTACTCCAAAATTAGCATTAATGAGCAGATTTGCTTTGCACTGCTGTGTTGGACGTTAGACTGCTAATGTGAGATTTGGGTTTCAGCTGCAGATTCAGCTGATTATTCTCTTCGTCACTACCTCACTCTCCTTTCATATTGTCATTTATACTGATAATATGCTGATTATTGCTGCTTCAAGGATCATTTCTTTAGCTCAGTTAGTCAGTTTATAAAAAAGGGTAGCACTGATATTTTTTAAAATCTTGTTTTTATGGGCATGTTCCTCCTAATAAAGGAATAAGACACCCAAATGAAAACAGTATCACTTTTAACAATGAGGCTCTGTTGCACAGAGAAATTATATCAGGCTTCAGATGTCAGCAGCATCATCCCTGGTGGAGTGATGCACAATGAAAGGACATGGTCAGACCGATTCAACAGATTTACCTGCTTCATTAATTTCGCCCGTGTGAATCTGAGAACTCTGCAGACATGAAGACATGAAGTGAGACTGAGCCTGAACTCCAGGAGCGTTTTAACTCACACAGGCAGCTGCAGCGTCTTAAGAAGTCCACTTTTTAATTTTTCTGAGGAGTTTAAGTCCACTGAAAAGATAAGAGGGATCCAGAGTGTGTGGCAGGAGTTTTATCCCAGGTTAGAAATGTTACTGGTTTCAGAAACAAGCTGCAGTTTCTCTTTGACTGTTGGGTTTAATTTTGCAGCTGCAGAAGAACAAAGAGAGAAAAAAAGTGTTTGTTGCAGTTACTGAACTCAGCTGAAGCTTTAAGAAGCAGTTTCTCTGTCCAGTGTGACGGTTTACAGATCAGAGCTGCAGAGTGGAGGGAGTTTTGTTATGGAGCTGATGATTGGATAGAGGCCTGAGCAGCCGAGCGAACCTGTCGTTTGTCCGTCACTTTATGTGAGAAAGGATAAACAGTGGCGATCCTAGACTCTGGGGGGCCCCAGGCAAAGAAGCCATCGAAGAGACCCCCGTGCCGAGCTTTAAAAACCAGTAAAAATCTATTCTGAAAGACGGTGGGAGCCGGTGGAGTGAAGCCTGAAACCGGGGCGATGTGCTCTCTCTTCCTTGTCTTAGTTAAAAAGGTCCAGCCAGCGGAGCACTTCAGAAGCAGGAAGAAATAAAAGCAATGATGAGCATGTTTACAGGAAGGAGCGTCCGTGATGAAGAGCTGCTCTGGTCACGTTCTTTATGTGTGAAGTAAAATTGAATTCAGAGTCTAAAATAATGAATTCTGATGTGACCTCAGGGGCCAGATGCAAAGTCTAGTGTGTCCTCGTTAATATCCGCCACACTATAAGGAGGAAGCAGGTGGAGCAACAGGTGGAGCTGCAGAGTGAGGTGAGCGGGGGGGGG
>NW_019525481.1:72971-80959 GCF_002814215.2 Seriola lalandi dorsalis
GGGGGGGGAGGAGGGGGGAGTGAAAGTGTAAATGGCTGACGGTTTGAAAATCCTGTAATTTTCCCCCTGAAAACAAAATTCAATGTCAGCAGACAGAGATCAGCGTTTGTGTTTGAATGCGTCGACCTGCAGGTTGTTGTGAGGCCATTTCATTCTTCCAGCCTGTCAGACGGCGAAGACGACGATGAGTGCTGAGAGTAACAACCCTCCGGTTTAACGGAGACTGTCCTCCTGTGAAAGAACGAGCCCGCAGGTCGTCTGTGCAGCAGCTCATTATGACCCATAGTTACATTTTGTTGCCAGGCAACAGCTAGTGGTCGTAGTGATGTAGGATAAAGAGAGACAGAGTCCACGTCAGGAGGAGGAGGATGTGGCGGTGTTCGATTCCCAAGTTGACCTCGTTGTTATTATTGTAACCATGACAACAAAGATCGTCTGATATTGAGGAAGTACTTATTTTAACCCAAATCCCTAATCTTTTCCTAAACCTGACCAAGGCACGACCGTTATTATAGTAACCATGACAACCAAGGTCCGGTACGCCTGCCGCCGCAGAGGTAGTATTTCAGGAGACACTCCCGTGGGTCGGTGGTTCAGGATGGAGGAGTGGTTGGATTGTGATTTGACCTTGAAGAGGGCGCAGCCGCCTTTTTACACTGTGATGTCTTTATAGACATAAAATAATCACTTCCTGTCCTGATGCAGTTATAAGCTGTTCTTGGTTTCCACCTCAGTCACACTGCTCTACACCAGCGCAGGTCCCTGTTTCCTGACCTTTGCTCCCCCGACCAGGCGCTGACAGGAATGATGTGTTCAAGTGCGTCAGTGTTGGTCCGTGCGTCCCGACATCTGATAGTGTTTGTTTCATCTCTGCACCATTTACACCGTCAGCTGCTCCCAACATTTTATGACTCGCTCAACATCATAACTGACGTGTGATGATTCACGGTCATCTGTTCTGTCAGCGGCGTGATTCTGCTCCATCAGACTGTCTGAGCCTTCATCTCTTCATCTCCTCCTCCTCCTCCTCCTCCTCCTCCTCCTCGTCCTCGCGCTGCGATGAGAGGCCGCTCTGTTTGCTCAGCAGCCGTCGGAGCGTCTCATCGCCAGCTCCGATCTGGAGCTGAGGGCTGCCAGAGGAGGAGATTAATGGAACAACGTTCTCCTTCACAGTGATAAAAAACGCCCGGCGTGCCCCTCGGCTCTTCTCCGAGGCCGTATCCAAATGGATCTGTCGCAGTTTTGTGGAGATTAGATTAAATTTGGTGGTAATGTGATGCCATTCTGTGAACAGAGATAAAGTACCATCTGCTCTTCTTTCCCATTTTGTGTTCTGTCTTCCCTCTGCAGGCTGTCGTCACCTTCACACCCCCACAGACACTTTTTCCTCTTTTTACACCCGTCCTCAGTTCCTCCTCACCCATAATTGTACTCTGTATATTTCTCTCTCTTTATAACTCATAATTAAACATGTCCTTCTTTCAACCCTGCACTTCAGGCTGCATAACTCTGCTCGCGTACCGTCACTTTCCTGTGTCTGAGTTTTCCCTCCTCATCTCTCAGGGACCGAGCGGTGGGCCGCGGCGAATGTGACTTCCTGCTCTCTGCTCGCTGCAGCTCTGCAGACTGCCGGTGGGCGGTGTGGGCGCCGGGCACATGCTGCGCTCTTCGCCGTTTGTCCTATGGATCCGTTTAACATTTCTAACAATGGAGGAGAAGCTGTCTCTCTGAGAAGAAGTCAACAGGTTCAACTTCCCTGAGCCGAGTTCTTGTAGTTAAAGCAGAAAGACTCTGGTTCATGAACGTCTCGTTTCAGCATCCGTCACATGTTGTGCTGGCGTGGTTTGAGCTTTTATCTGCTCATGTGTGATTTTCCTCGACAGGAGTGAAAGAAAAACCAAAAAAAAAAAATCTTGTAAACACAGTGTGAAGTGCAGAATCACACGTGTTGCAAAAGTAATAAGTCAAGACTTTCCAGAATTAACCGCAGCTGCAGGCGCCTTCACACCGAAACCTGTTTGGTCCAAATGAACTTTCGGCTGGTGTGAAAGCTGTCAATCAAACTCTGGTGCAGACTGAACAACCGGACTGAACAGGAGCAGCGTCGTCTGTCTGTCGTGTGGAAGAGAAGCAGAGGAGTAATATCTGATTTTGGCAGCGCTGTGGACTGTGTGCTTGGACTGAAAGTAAGAATTAAACTTGACTGTTGTGAGACTCGAGTCCCTGAATAAAACATTTGAACTGAATCCACGTCAGAAGTCTCAGAGTTTGTAGCTGGTGAAACACTTTCTAACATCTTCCCTCCAGGCTCTCAGCTCTCAGCTCATTGGTTCCTACTGAAGACGAAATATTTGAAAACTCCTCACAAATATACATGTTCATTTTCAAACTCTCAGTAACTTCAGCTGCTCACTGTAGTTTTTAAATCAAACCAACAGGAAGCAGAGCATCTGCTGGGGACTATTTTCAGTGGCGGATGAAGTTGTAACTGAATCTGTGGTCAGGTCAGTGTGGTAGCTGCAGCACCGACTGCGTTCAGACAAGTTGCACTCCCTTTGAAATGACAGTCGTGTCTCTCGCTGATGGACTAGTTTTATTTTGAAAACTCCGGGGTTGTGTTGTAGTCTGAACACACAGAAACTGAGACCCATGGGGCATCGATGACATAGACACCCACGGTCTCCCCTGATTGGCTGTCATCAGCCGCGACAACCAGTGGTGAATACAAACACGGACAACAAATGATCAAAAGACAATCTGCTTCCTGTTTACACCGGCCCAGTGTCATGTGATACGAGTGTTCAGGTGCGTTAGTGTGTCAGTGTTGGATGGAGATCATTTTCTGATGCGGAGCTAAAACTGTCATCTGGAAAGAGAGCTGAAAGCTGGAATGAATCAGGTCAAAATTTCTTGCAGAAGGTAGAAAACAGGTAGATACAGGTAGATACAGGTAGAAAACAGGTAGATACAGGTAGATACAGGTAGAAACAGGTAGATACAGGTAGAAACAGGTAGAAACAGGTAGAAGCGTAGGGACAGGAACAGCTGACGACTGAGGGAAAGACACAGACCTTAACACAGGAATGACTGGACAGAGGGGAAACACATCAGGGCAGACAATCACAAAAGGAGGGAAAACTAGACAAAGACAGGAAGTGAAATAACAAACACAAAAAGGAAGTGATTTCAAAATAAGAACAGGAAGTAAACAAAAGTATAAACATGAAGTGTCGGTGTGAACGCAGCGTCAGACTCAACCTGACTCAGACTCGAGACTCGACTCTGATTCCAGGTTTAGTGACTCGACTACAACAGTCAGTATCTAGGACAGCAGGATCAGTGTGTGTGTGTGTGTGTGTGTGTGTGTGTGTGTGTGTGTGTGTGTGTGTGTGTGTGTGTGTGAGTCAAAATAAACAGTGTGTGTGTTTGTGTGTGTTCATGGTGAATAATGATTTCAGTGCCACTGGATTTGAGCAGTGAGCAGTTTTCAGTGCAGCCCCGTCCTTTTGAAGTTTGCAAACTCAACTCTCGAAGGCCACAGTCTTCACACCTGTCCAGGTGATCCCTGAGCCACGTCCTGTCCCTGTGCTCGTCCCTGTTCTGAGGCTTTTAAACTCTCGCTGTGCCTCTGAGACTCAGACTCAGCCGTCCTTGTCCTCAACCTGCTGCTCGCTGATTATTCACATACAGCCTGTTTTCTGTGGACCTGTACTGTCAGCTGCTGAGTCACTTTTCCCATCAGCCCCCTGCCCCCCCACTCCTTCCCTGCTGGTGTCCCCTGTCCTCTCCTGTCCACCTGAACATCACGGCGGAGTTACAGCAGCATCCAGATGGGCCTCTGACCCCGCCGCTCCGTACAGGGACTCAGGAGGTCGCAGCAGCGCTACGACAGCGAGATACCTCAGCTCTCCGACACAGCAGAGGTGTCACTCTGACAGTCACAGCCTCAGACTGGAGCTCTTACTGTGTGCAACAGGATTGTACACGAGTGTAAAAGAATGAGTCAGAAGGACAAACGGTACAATGAGGAGCAACAGTAAATTTACCGTCCATGCTGTCTGAACATCTGAGCCCTCGCAGCTCTGAGCTCTCAGCCTCTATGTTGTTTTTCTAGGAAATGAAACTGCAAATTCTGGTCACATTTGAATTATTCAGATTGCATGAATCCTGTTCATTCCTTCCACGCATTAGGCTGCATCATTTATAACAACATCTCGAAGGCTGACGCTTTTTTTTCCCAAAGAGAGACTCTGACAAGGTCACAGATGAATGTTGCTGCATCACATTCCTACAAACCTCAGAGCTCAGAGTTTATCAGCTCAGGAAGGAAACATCGTTACTCAGGAAGTTTGTTGAATGTTCTGTATTTTTTATGCAGTGAAAAATACTATTTTCCTGCTTAGAAGTGAAGTTGAAACAACTTTGGCTTGTTTGGCAGTTACAGCCTGAACACGCCACGGCCAAAAGTATGCGGACGCCAGAACATGTCCATGAACTGTGGGCATTAATTTGCCGCTCTAACAGCCTCCACCGTTCTGCTTCTTTCTGAACCTGTCAAACCTGCTGCAGCGATTTGATGGAGCATGTTCAACACCAGGACAAATCACAGCGGGCTCCTGCATCAAAAGGATCCATAAAGGTTTTACCAGGCCTCTCTGTGTACCTGTCATTCAGGGTGCGCACAAGAGCATGCATATTCCACACAGGTAATTTTATTCCAACCCTCCGATACGACCCATAGGCATGTGGCAGTGGCAGGTATGGTGGCAGGTGCACTGGGCCTCGGTTGTCATGGTTACAATAATGAACACATGGACTGTACCCACAGTGGTGTGCCTACTTTTGTCGCCATGGTTACTATAATAATGGTCAGGGTTTAGGAAAAGATTGTGATTTGGGTTATAATAAGTTCTTTCTCAACATTATACCATCTTTGTTACCATGGTTACAACATGAACTGCTACTATCACATGTGAATAGAACCACCACCTCCTCCTGACGTGGATGTACACTTTTACCTTCGCTCCCGTCATCATCACTACGACCACTAGATGTCGCCTAGCAACAAAATGTCACTATCGGTCATGATGAGCTGCAGCACGGACGACCTGCAAGCTCGTTTTTGGTTCTCGATGATCCAGAACAGACCGAGAAAACTACTCCTTCATGTTAATGATATGTTCATTAATATGTACTGTCCCTTGTTTTTAAATAAATAAACTCCAAACTCCAGAATCCAGATTACAGGGAACGTGCGCACGGTTAGAACCAGTCCCGTCCACGACGACCGACAGATGGATGAGTTTAATTTGAAACGTTCAGCTGTCTGTCTTTGAAGTGAAAAGCTTCATAGTATCGTTGGGATTTCAGTCTTTACTGGGTAAATGTGAGTGAAATGATCCTGTTAACGCCTCCACTTCATCTCATGGAGAACCTCTGGCTTCATAGAGAGATAATTGTAATCAATCTGCACTAATAACAAACTCTTGGGTTTCAGCACCGTGAATTTTACATGAATTTGAATGAGCCAGGAACATTTTTCTGGTCTGCGGGAACCGTACAAGCAGCTGGATGAAAGACAGCTGAGATTTATTGCTGCGCTTTGCTAAAGGTGTGTGTGCAGTATGTGCATGTTTAAAAACACCCGCTCGCTCGTGCATGTTTTGATGAATGAGCTTTGAGCTCGGAGCACTGTACCGTTGAAACAGGAAACACAAACTGTTGACACAAAGTTACTTATAGTTGAACCTCTGATCTAAACCATGAGGACGGAGTTTTAGGTCTTAGCTCAAATTAAAGAAAACTGAAGAAGACGCCCTCCCCGAACTACCTCACAGGTTATCATCAATACTTATAAAACCAAAATTGGACTTTCAGGAAGCAGCAACTGAATAAACAGAAAAGCAGCCTAATCTGTGCTGGAGGGAAGCTGGGCTGGACCTCACAGCTGCAGTCCATCAGTCAATCAAGGACCCTGCACTGAAGAGTCAAAACCAGCTGACCCTGATCCTCCGTCTGCAGAGTTCCTTCATACTCTTCATACTACAACTCCATCCTGTTAAATAATAAGAGGGAAAGGAAACGAGCTGTTCTCACAGTTTAACTTATAGAGTAGTTCAGATAAGACTCTGATAAAAACCTGATTTGAAACTGGAAAAAAGATCAAACTCAGCTGCGCCACTGACTTTTTGTATCAATGTAAAATATATAATATATATATTTATATATATATATTTTAAATCACATAGCAAAACCCACATACAGGAATGTCCAGTGATACAGATGTTTTTATTCAGTTCATTTAAATTTGACCTGATTACAGTCATTGCAGGAACAGCTGCAGGTGTTTTTATAGCTGGTATATTTCTTTTTCTCTGTAAGACTGGGCCTAATGATTAGTTTCATTATTGATTAACCTACCTAACCTAATACACTCGCCGATGATACCACTTGTATCTGTGAGGTAAATATGAAGCCACAGCCAGAAGCCTGTTAGCTTAGCACAGCATTAAAACTGGAGCGGGGTGAGGAAACTACCCTGCGTTTTTTTGTTCTTTTTTACTGTTAAATATCAAATAATATAATTAATGTAGTAACTAAATGTACTTGTTGAATGGGTCGCCATAAAATCTGGCAGATATCTCCAGAGGAGGAATCATGACATCAGTCAATTAACATTAGTATGTAATGCTCACATGCTAAATGTTACTCAGCTAACCGCCGTCATGCTAAAATGCTCGGCCATGTTGATGTAAAAATAAATAAAAGTGTAAAATAGAATCTCTGCTGCAAATTCTGTTTAAATGCCAAATAAATAAAAAAAAATATTTCAATAACATCTTGTCACAAACGGCCATCACACTTTTCAGAATTATTATAAAACAGAAAACTATGGAAATCAAAATCCTGGTTTGTGCCGGCCAAAGATAAATGAACTAATCTCTTCTGCTGCTATTTGCTGATACCACTAACACCAATAAATAAAGGTGGTGGGATAAAATGGCAAAATTAAAGATTTGAATCTTCCTCCTGGATTTGACCCTGTGACACAGTGATTACAGCACAGGGTCTTTAAGCTTCAGCCAACAGTGGCTTTGTCTCTGACAGCCTTCATCCCTCTCCTCCTCCTCCTCCTCCTCCTCCTCCTCCTCTTCCTCCTCACTAAAATGGCAGTGGAAAGCTTGATAATCTGACAATCTCTGTGGACATTACCGGTTGTGGCCGGAAGGCAGGTGCCTTAATTTCCAGTAACGGGCAGCTATTACTGAACAGATCTTCTTCTTAAAATGGAGTAGGTAATGGCCCATGGTGCTTTGGCTGCTCGTCTAATCTGCCTATTAGAGCTTAATGTGATTTACACTGCAGAGAGATGGAGAAGAGAGGTAGAGGAGAGCTAAATCGGGAAGGGGAAAGTGCTGGTGTCTGTGTGAGTGTGTGTTTGAAATGTGAACAAGAATGAATCCATGAAGGAATTTTAAATTGGCTGTGATCTGCTGCTTTTCTGCTGGAATGAAAGAACGGTCGAACAGGAGAGGAACAAAATCAAGAGCTGGATGTGTACAACAGTGTGAGTGTGTGTGTGTGTGTGTGTGTGTGTGTGTTTGAGTGAGTGAGTGAGTCATTCATGTGTGAGCGAGGATTAATCCCTGAAGTCAATTCCATGATTTGCAGCAGTTATGTTTCTATGAATAATCTGAGAGAGAAGCACAAAGTCGAGTCATATGAAGTGTGGTGGGATCTGTGGCAGAGTTCAGCACCAGTTCAACCTCCCAGTACATGATGACGAATCAGCCAACCAGAGAGCCACAGCGCTGCCCCTGTTTAACCCTGCGCTGGTTTTTACTTTTATTACTGGTTTATGGGACAGATGTTGCAGGTGCTGGATTATTTTTAAAGCTCCTCCAGTGTAAAGGTCTGTGTCCATGTGTAGTGTGATTATAGATCAGCTCTAGCTTCTATATTAATGCTGTGAAAGTATCAAAGCCTCA
>NW_019525481.1:80979-97997 GCF_002814215.2 Seriola lalandi dorsalis
AAAGCAGTCACCAAGCCCCGCCCACCTGGACCCACCATCCAAACCTTGCAGGATTTGGTTTCTCTGAGTGTTTTTACCTGAAATCTGCTTTATTTTTATTGGATCACTCAGAAAACAGTCAGCCAATCAGAAGAGAGGCTCAGAGCCTCCTCTCTTCTGATTTGCTCACCGACCTGTTGTTATTAGATTAGATTAGATTAGATTAACTTTATTAATCCCACAACTGGGAAATTCACTCACCACAGCAGAAAATAAACATCTATGGAAATATACATAAAAAATACACCAAATATACACCAATAAATACAAAATACAATATACACAATACACACGATATGTACATGAAAGTGCCAGTTTGCACATGGTCAGGAGGAGCTGCTGGAGTGAAGGACCTGCAGAACCTCTCCTTCTTACAGCGAGGATGTAAAAGTCTGCTGCTGAAGAAGCTGCTCAGAGACCCTACAGTGTCATGCAGAGGGTGAGAGCTATTGTTCATGATGGATGTCAGCTTAGCTAACATCCTCCTGTCACCTACTTCCTCAATGGAGTCCAGGGGGCAGCCCAGGACTGAGCTCTACTAGAGCTGCAGAGAGAAGCCTGAGAGAGGAGATGTGAAACTACACTGAGATGGTTTTTATATCTTCTGATGGATCAACACTTCAGATAAAACACAGAAGAAGAAACCATGGAGATTTTTTAAGATGCTCGTAGCTTTGTAAAAGCGTCTTCAGTCAAACACCTTCAGCTTAAGAAGCTTCATAATGTGGATTTTATGTATTATCATTCTATCCTTGATGTTTTTGGGAAACAAGGTCGTGGTCTGTGATTGATGATTGTTGATGATGATGAGTGATTTCATTCAGCCTCAACGTGGCAGGAGAGACTCACTGCTGCAGTTTGGTTCAGTCCTACAGCTTTGACTGCCATTTACTCTCAATAATTACTTTGCATTTTGATTTAATTAGTTTTATAGTCTCTTATTTCTGATACTGTTGCAACAAACAAGTTGGTTCGGATTCTATTACAGTAACTTCAGTTAAAACACAATTAAAACAATTAAAACACAGATTTCACAAGTTATCAGCAGCTTAATATTCTGGGTGGATAATGAAACTTCGTGTTAGTGTGTCCTGCACCCTGTGGTGAGAAACAGCCAGTACCGGAGACACTCGATGCAAAGGAGCAGACTCAGCATATACTGATGGAAAATAACACTATGATGCAGAACTTCTAAAACAGAGTATATTTCTGTTTTGTTTAGTTTCTTCCTCATAGATTCGACCACATCAATCAATAATCTATTGTTGTGTGTTAGATTCCTCATGTCTGTGTCGTGCGTCAGGCTTCACCGCTTGAAAAACAAATCAGGTAACGCTCTCTAACAAATCTAAAACACGAGTTGGCGTATGAACTCATGTTGTCGGCGCGCGGTGTGAAGTGTGTGTGTGTGTGTGTGTGTGTTTGTGTGTGTGTGTGTTTGTGTGTGCGCTCCAACCTCCACACCCTTCATTTCCACCTTTTCAGTGTCAATCTGCTTCCTTTTCTCCAGCTGTGTCTATTCCACCTGAACCTTCCTGCTGGGGGAAAATGGATTTCTCTCACTCCCGGCGCGAGGAGCCGGGTATTTGCTTTTTCAGATATGGTCCTCATTTCACAAAATTTCATGGGACCGGGTCGACGAATCGGCAGCAGGAGGGTGGAAGTATCACAAAGCTCATTTCATTCAGAATTCACAAAGAGTGGAGAAAGTTGAGGGGCAGCTGAACTTTTTAGTGAGCTGGTTTTGTCACAGTCGAAGTCAGCAGGTTATTGCTTGGAAGGTCGAAGCACCTTGGCTGAATGTGTGCATGTTAATGTACCAGTCGAGCCACCGAGCTCTGCTGATGATGACAATTTTACCCACTTGAAAAGGTGTTAGAAGCATGGAGGCTAGAAAAGCTTTCCATAACAAAAGAAATCAGGTTCCAAGGTCAGTGCCTCGCCCTCCAGCGAGCATCGGTGCCTCCACCTCCACCTTCACCTTCAGAAGGAGCGACGGCACCAAGAACCGACCGTGGACCTGCTTCGGACGCCTCTCCCATCCCGTCCTGCCAAACAGCCCGATCGGTTGAATCAGGCAGTGATTAGTCTCCCCTGAGCCGCACATGAAGGGCGATCCACCAGGCTCGTCCTCATTAAGTCTCCATTAGCGGGAGTGTAATGGATTTTTAATGAAGGAGGGAGACACAAACACAAAGAGGAGCTCAACCTGACCCCGACATCAGCAGAGGAGCCACGCCAGTCATCGCCCACGTGTTCGGCTGCTGTCCTCAAAAAATACCCAAGAATCCAAATCTTTTTATCTTACATTTGAATATTTTTGCTTTCAGTCACTTGCATTCAAACACTCCTCAGAAACGAATCCCACACACACACGTTACCTCCTGTGTGTGAAAGCTGTTTTTTTCTTCCATTTAATCTCATTAGCGGTTTTGTTTTCTCGCTCTTCACCGATGAGCAAATTGTTCTTTATGTGGTTCTTTATGTGGCACTGATGAGAACTCTTGAGAACCAGAAGCAATCAGCTCCCTTTTTTTATCAGGAGTGTTGCTCGTCCCCTGACTGTGTTGACTCCCATTACACCAGTCCGACAAACACCATCAAGTTCCTTTTGTGATTCACAGCGCTCTGTTAGGCCTCGCTGGAAAGTCATTAAAGCTGCAGTAATCAAAGGGAGAAGTTTAATCAGTTAAGCGCCCCCCCACCTACCAAAACACCTTATCTTTCTGTAGATGGTGGGTTTAATATTTGTATAATTAAGATGAAATTACCTTTTGTAATGAGTTTTTAAGTGTGGTTTTATCTCTACCACATTGTAAATAACAGCTTTGATATAATTTTTCCAATAATTTCGGACTTCCTCAAACTTTACAACTGTTTTTTAAAATGTATTTAATTTGGTGTAAATATTCCTATTTTTTCATATTAAGCTACAAATTATCAAATATTATTAAGCACAGTGTGAGTGGGGGTGAACTGAGGTGTGACGGTCTTTAAAGTATTTTGCTTGTTTAAGTACAGCTGTCACTATTGGTGGCTGAAGCTGTTGCTAAGCCAGGTAAGTAAACAGCTGCTAATGCTAACGTAAGCTATCAAACAATTTAAAGGCGTCTAGAAACAGAAATACTGAATAAACGATATTTAATAAATTTTAACCACTGCCCGAGCGAATTAGCTGATAGCTGAATTAGCTGCCAGTTAAACGGCAGCTACCAATGAATTTCAGAGTAAAATGGGAAATAGGCCACACCTACACAGCACCTGTTACACCTTAGCAAATCCCTTTCAGGCCTCTCATCCACCGGTGGTGACGGAGCTGCCGTACAAAACCCTGGCCTGCGCATCGGGAGCAGCAAAGGTTCAGTGTGACGTGGACAGGAAGAGCCAAATAAGGTCATGTGTCTTAATTAGGAGCCAAACTACTCAATATCTCCACACGTTTAATGGGACATAAAAAGCTTTTACGATCACAAAGGCCTCACATTTAGCGAATGTTATCTCTGACCGTTGCTTGTCTTTGAATTCAAACTCATTTCCCCACCTGCACCTCATAATAACTAACAGTTATTGATTTGCATTTAACAGCTTTTAAACTCACGGCGTCTGATTTAAGGGAGTAAAGACGACTCGCTTAATTGCCAAACCTCCAAAAGGTCAGCTTGAATTAATTTTGTGACTCCATAATGCTGGTGTGATTATCAAACAGTTTCTCTCAGAATACTAAACGGGCAGAAATACCAGGAGGTTTCTTTGTGCGGTGATAGTGCCGTGTTCTTAAACGCATCACACACAAGCAGGGCACAACGCTAACAACAGAAGAGGCAAATCAATCATAACAAGCTCCAGGAAAAAGAAATATACAGCAGCTCAGTCCAAAGCTTGTTCTCTAAATGAGTGGAAACTTGATGGGAGTGCAAGGTCAATCACTCAGGATCATCTGCTCTGGAATGGCTCTGCTCTGCAGGCAGCACAAAGGCTCTGCTAACACTGATTAACACTCTTGCAGATAGAAGCTGGAAACTCTTTGTGCACAGCTGTTTTTTCACCTTGAGATGGTTAAATTAAAATAAAAGTGAAAATGTCTTTAACCGTCTTTACCGCTCGGTCCTCCGGGCTTGCTGGTGACTGAGAGACAAAGATGTGGATGTAACAGGATGTGTGCAGAGATCGATCATCATCAGAGTCTGAATGTCTTCACAATGATTAGCAATTAGTGTCTGAAATCAGCCAAGACCGCTGGAGTGAGTGAGGCCCGGTCCTCAGAACTCTTCTGCTGTATCGTGTTTGTCGAGTGTGATCGCAGCAATGTCAATAAATGTCCTTCTAAAGTATCTCGGCGATAACGAGACAGATTTGTGATGAGGCCCGAGCTTTACACATCTGACCCCACAGAGGTTCGTATGTAGGACAGAAGCTTCGGTTTTATTGGCCGCATCACGGTGAGGTCAGCCGGTCCACCATGACAGTCCAGACGGAAGTATCTCAACATCTGTTAAACTGAGCAGAACGTCAACACAGAACCACTGGTCCGACACACCCAACACAAGCTCAAGGTCTTCATCGGATCCGGCTGTCAGTCCATGCTTTGGATTGTTGATCAGTTAATCAATTAAGTGTGTGTTAAACAATATTTTATCTGGAAGAAATTTGGATTAATTCTTAAAACAAATCAGGGCGACCACTTCAGGGCTGAGGTCAGGCTTAATCTGTACAGTGTGTGCTCGGATTAAGATGAACTGATGCTAAATTTTGTGGAGACCTTCGTGGTTCCAAGATCATGTATCACTCGTTTTTGCCTCAGGAGGAACTGTCATAATTTAAAATTTGTCCATGACTCTGATTTATGACCAAACATCTGTAAAACTAATGACGTCATCAGCCTCAGCTTTTCTGCCTGTGTGGCTGTAGACTTTAGGCTTTTATTAAATTGACTTTTTGTAGTTTTAACTAGCAGTTACTAGATTACATGTATCTGGTTTTAGACCAGGGGGTCAGGCTGCTGGCAGTTTGTGCTTTTCCACAAATACAAAATTGAAGCTATTTTATGGTCCCACCAGGTGCAAACAGTCCACCACTGTGTCTGGTTCATTATATTTACAGTATATAGGCCAAGCTCTTCCACAGTCCAGGCCAAAGTCTTTGTGGTGGAACCTTTTGAAGTGAAAGGTCATCAATCAGCAACTTCTTCCCCAGATGAAAGGCTTTAGATAATTGGAGCAGGTTCAGACATAACGCTGAACAAATGCACCTGAAACACGAGGAGCGACGACAAAATGACAATTAGAGTCTCAGACATGTCAAAGCTGAGGAGCCACAAAGAGAGGCCAAGAGAAAAGACGAGATCAAAAGGAGAGAGCAGAGAGCCTGTAATGCCGGCGCAATTACCAGTTATTTTCTCATTATTCTCAATCTGACCTGCTGGGTAGCTGTGCATGTAATTCAAGGATGGTAGCAATAATTTTCTCATCAGAACTGAACAGACTGTAAACATCCAGCCCTGCTCACACGAGCACGTTAACGCTATCTCCTCCAATCTCCCGGTGCTCTGCGAGCTCGTCGCAACGACATTAGTCTCTCCGCTGCAGCCGCCGCCGCCGCCGCCTGCTGCAAGTCAGGAGACATTTCCCCAGAGATCTCACAAACTTGGTAAAGAGTTATGAGCAGCTTGTGAAAACCCATCTTGTCTTTTTATTGCGCTGCCACACAGCTGCTGTTGATTCGTGTCAGAGATATTAAATGTGAATGAAAGAAGCTACGTTCACGCTGCGAGAACTTAAAGGTGCAGTGTGACATTCTGGGAAAGGCGCTCAGTCATAATCACGCTAATTTCCGTCTGTTAAACACAAACTGTAAATAAAGATGGACGTAGCATCTGTGACGTCACCCACAGGTTTCTGAAGCTCTGGAGACCAAAACAGTTTTTGTACCAGGCTGTAAACATGTTTATTTCTGCTGTAAAGCATTTTAACATGGGAGTCTATGGGGACTGACTCACTGTTGGAGCCAGACTCTAGTGGTCGTTAGAGGAACTGCAGCTTTTGGCTCTTCAGTGTTGATGCTTAATTGTTCAGCCTCGGAGGTTGATGCTTGCTTAGCTTAGCACAAAGACTGGAAACAGGAACACAGCCATCCTGGGTCTCCAGCCAATCTGAAGCCTCTGTTTCTAGGTATATTTATGGGCCGTTTTGGCTGCAATGAACCAAATCAAATGCTGATCCTTCCGAGTTTTGTCCACCTCAGTTAGTATTTAAATAAAAAGTGAGAGACTGAAGTTATATTTGCTACCCTCTGATGCTAACATATCTGTCATTGAATCTTTAACACTGCTCTTTCTTATTAGCAACGAGCAGCGTTCAAAACATTCAGTCACTTTTGGTATTTGTTGTTAAAATGACAGACGTTGCTGGTGCCAGTTAATTCTGTCTCTAGTGTTTTTGTAGTTCCAACAACTTCACTTTCAGCAGAGGTGTGTGTGTGTGTGTGTGTGTGTGTGTGTGTGTGTGTGTGTGTGATTGTGAAAGCAGGCTGGGCAGCAGTTACAAGAAAAAAACTTGTCAAGGTCAGGCGCCTTGAGAGTTAGTTGTCATTACTCGGCTCCTCGTTAAGCCGCAGGCTTCATTAGCCACCTGATTGGCCTCGAGTTCAACACCAGGATGAATCTGTTTTATCATACGGAGTCATTACCGGTCGCATCGGTCATGACGGGGCCAGACACGCACACACACACACACCAACACAGAGTTGACAAATATCCCATAGTAATATAGGGCACATCGAAATGAAACAGACCATAACTAGAAGCATCGATTTTAGTTGGCATTCGATGCAAATTAGAGATCGCTGTCTAATGAAGTCTGGACAGAGACGGCGAACAGCTTGACAGACTCCCCCCCCCCCTACACACACACACACACACACACACACACACACACACACACACACACACACACTAAGCTTCAGGGGCCACAGAGACATCCGAGTCAAAACACATTTTCTCACCAATCTGGCACCGTTCCACAGGAGACATTAATTGGACGCGAGTGGCTAAAGACGACGTGTAACAGCAAAATAATTGCGTGTGTGTGTGGCGACTTGTTAGTGTGGACCTCTCAGGATAATGTCTTATATCTCCTTATAACTCATGCAGTATGTTTCTATCCACCTGTTTTTAATGCGCGTTTTCATTTATTTATTATTTTTGTTCTTATTTAGGTCACGTTGATTTCAAGATCTCGTTTACAAGTGAGACCCGAGTACAGAAAATAAAATAAATGACAAATAGCAATATTAATAGCGGAGATACAACATTTCAGTGATTTAAATATACATTCAGATGTGTATTCGTATTATTATTTAAATGCATTTAAATATACATGAAAATAAATTATGCAGAACAGTTTCACCACAAGTCAGTACGGCTTCTAGGTTGTCTGTGAATTTTAAAACTACATTTATCATCAATCCAGTTGCCTTGGTATTTATAATGAGGAACATTCTCAATCAAGATTTGAAGACTTGTGTAAGTTTCATTAAAAAATAAACTGCATTTAAAGTGAGTTTAAGGTTGAGGAGCAAATACTGTAGAGAATTAAACTGTATAACATTGTGTCATCTGCATAAAAATGAACAGAGACAGAATGATAACGCCTCAAATTTAAATAAAATCTAAATATTGCAGTTTTGTTTTTTAGGATTGCCTGAGTTGGAAAAGTGGATGTATCAATAAAAACATAATGCGACAAAGTGGAAACAGACTTAAAGTTAATAAAGACGTTCATGAAGCATGTGACTTAAACAGAAATCATCACTTACAGCAAAGAGACGAAAACAACCGTAAAGGGTTAGGTTAGGGTTATCTTTATTTTTTGCTGTAATTTGTTAAAAATACCAACATTTTATCTTGAAAGGAGAAGCATGACAGATCTGAGTGACTGCGATGTCGCCTTGTACTCTGGGGACTGTGTCCTTTTCCTTTTCGCACTGATTCATGTCTGGGACCACAATCAAATAGCACAATTTTAAACCACAGCCCTGATGCTTATTGAACTTTTTATTATTAAAAGACAACAGTAGCAGCTGGTTCAAGGTTAAAAACAAACCTGTGAAGAACTCAGAGCCAGATCACACCTGCAGAGAAACTGTAAAAAATGTGACATAATTAATTTAATTAATTTCACTGTTTACAGATTTTTTTGTTTCATTGTTTTTTGTAAAATACTAAACAGGTGTGAAAAGACACATGCGTTTACATAAACATAAACATGTAAACAATGTTGATCTGGTGTGCGTTGTTCTTTGTCATATCCACTGCAAATATTGTCTTCAAACTCACAGAAATCTGCACCAGTCTGGTGATAATCTGCACTTATTATTCTTCCACTTACTTAACCCCATTTTGCTTTAACAAATATGTGCAAATTCCTATTTCCAGACGAAGCCTGGAGGAGGAAAAGCTAACAAACATCTCCAAGTGTCAAAGCGGCTGAGAGAGTGTGTGTGTGAGTGTGAGTGTGTGAGTGTGTGTGAGTGTGTGTGTGTGTGTGTGAGTGTGTGTGTGTTCTGTGTGGCGTGTTAGAAACAGTGGGGGTGGTGTTTATGTGCATCGGTGTGGAGAATCCAGACAAAAACAACAAAGTTATAAAGTGAAGAAATACAACCAGAGGGAAGGAAGGAAGCAGCTCTGAATAAATGTCTCAGGGAGAAATCAGGACTGAAAAGCAGCAGATTTAAAACGTAATGAAGGATTGTGGTGAGTGTTTGTTTTTAAAAGAGAGGAAGAGGAGGAATATATTGCCTCCTGTAGCATCTTCGAAAAGTGGAATCACATTACTAATGAAGTAATGGTTTGTTTGTTGCCGGGACATTACTGTTGATTTAGTTGTTATAGCTGTTGCATTAACCAGCATCTTGCTCAGTTTAGTGGTTTCTGTCGACCGGTCCTCCAACTTCAACAACCATTTAGGTCGGTTATTAAACCCTCTGATACACTGTCCCTACAGTGGCAGCAGTACTGGACCTTTGTCTCCATGGTTACAATAATAAACCTGAACTTAACCTGATGGTTTGGTTACATTTAGGAAAAGATGGTGGTTTGGGTTAAAATAAGTACTTTCTCAGCATTAGACGATCTTTGTTGTCATGGTTACAAAGTGGTTAACTTTGCCGAATGTTTCACGGATTATAAAAACAACACAACAAATTCCTGGAGAAATTTCGAACGTGCCTGCTGCTTGGTGCGTATTCATCACACACGTTTCAATCCCTACAGAGGACGTCACAGTGAGTTTCATTCATGTTGTAGAGAATCATCCTGACTCTGACCTCAGTCACTGCAGGTGTCCCTCACAAAGCTCTTTGAAAGTGTGAGGACGGGCCAAAGTGACCTCACAATGATGGTTTCACGCCTAGCCAGCCTAGACAACCATAGCAAAACATGTCTACACCCTAACAGAAGTTGCAATCTGCAATAAAGCCACTGTGATTTTTTCCTGCTAGAACAGAACATGGATGACAGTAATAAAAAAAATGCCCTGAGTTAATCAGTGTAATTAGCCAATCGCAGTCAGTTGTGTGAAAGTTTGTGCAGCAACTGCACTTGTGTGTGTGTGGCAGTAGAGCTGTCTACCATAGAGCCTCCTTGTGTTACCAAGTCGAGACACTTATACAGGTAAGATCCGAAGGTGGAGATGGTGTTTGTGTGTGAGTGGTGTGAGGAACTGCCTCAGCTTAACACTCAAGAAGCCCTTTGAAGTTTTCTGGACTGGATAATATGAACTCACAAAAATGGGTTCTAAGCTAAATTTGTCCTCACAATCCTAGAAAGACGAGAACACACACACATACACCGTGCTGATTTGCCTTATACATGCTCTATAAGTCTAATAAGCCAATAAGAATCAGGTTTGTCCATTTTCTTGTCCACTGCGTTAGTATTATGTGTGTGGCTGTGTTTGGAAACATCACAGAGAGTTTCTTAACCAGCTGTTTTGAACAGCTGTTTATAGCTGGAAGACACAGAGCTGACACAAAGCTGAGTGTGAGTTTGGCTTGGCGAGCCTCTCAAACAACTCCTAATTCTGACAAAACGGTAACTCCTGTCAGAACCATGAGCGGACCATTAGCGGAACAAGACCTCGGTGCACAGAATATGTAGCTTTGGTGTTTTCTAGAGCCAAAAATGTGGAAACAGGAGCGAGTTACAAAAAGGTTCAGTTCTACTTTTCTCAGGAAATCAGCTCCTGAATTTGAAACAGGAAAAACATGTCTTCTACTTAGAAGGAAATTATGTGTGAAGACTGAAATATGTGGCCATGAGGATGCAGGATAGTAATATAGGCTCACTTTTTACAGCAGGACAGTCTCTTCACCAGTGTCACCAGTTCTTGGATAAAAAAACTTTTTCCCACCAAAACAGATTTTAAATTATTCAACACACTGACAGAAGAGAGAGCAAAGCAGACAAATAACGAAATCATGTAGGTTGCCACGTAATGTAATGTCCCTTTCACTTAATGTTAATTATGTGTAAATTGTTCTTTGGCAGCTCTCAGAGCCCGGCACACAATCACTGTATGAGATATATTTCTGAAGCCTAAAAGCTACTCCAGGTAGAGGTTATGCACATAAAGCAGGAGTGGTCACAGCTGTCACTTTTTATTTGAAATTTGAATTACCATCTCAATCTATAATAACCTTTCACACAGTAATATAGTGTATGAGTGCTACGGGCTGTGTCTCCAGAGCTAATGTATAATGGAGAAAAGAACGAGTCAAGCCGAACATCGTGACAGCAGACTATGAGAAGTGATGTGTGGCGCTTCAATCACACCAGCATTTAAATCAGTGAAGTCAAAATAGTGCAGTTTAAAATATCGATTAAATGTCATAAGTGACAAATGAAAATGTTAAATGAAACTTTTTAATTGAACCTCCCACATTAAGAGCTAATGAGTGGAAATGATGAACTCATAAAGTAGAAAAACAGATTCTGGACGTATAAACTTGAAAATGTCATAATCTACAAAAGCCAAAGGCTTGTTTTCATCAGTCAGGCTGCTGAAGTTATAAAGCTGAAATGACTTTGAGCCACTGTGAGAAATACGTTACCTCACTAACCCCATGATCTACAGTAGCTGTAGTGCACCTCCTAACAGGTCTCATTGGTTAACACTGGGGTTTTACTGCTTGTGGTCAACTCCTACAGAACTCTCTACCTGTCATTTCAGCCCTCCCTCTCTCTTTTGTCTCGGCAGATGTGAGGGAATAACAGCTGTGTTTTTAAAGAATAAATCAATTGGTTTCCTAAAGTGGCCGGAGTGACATGCACTTCTACTGTCACCTTCTCCTTCATCTCCCACCGCCGTCCTTTCATTCGCCCACGTCTGCCCTCTCTCTTCAAAAGCACTGACCCAGGTACAATAAAGCAGATACATCTGCCACAGTTATATTCCAGTCACTGGCCGTGGCCTCATCCAATTAGAAGTGTTCAATAAAACGTGGCCAGACCCAGATGTCTGCCAACAAGAGAAGCTGAACATCTTTTGAATTTCATGTCACTTATTTCATTTTGCTCTATTGAGCCTTGACGGCACCAGAGATGTTTAGACGACGGTTTGGTCTAAACACCAAGAGGCATGAAGCAATAACACATTATCCAGCAGTTTGAATGGAAGTATTCACAGTGACACAGTGAGCAGAGCTGCTTTTTGTTAAATAAAGTTTAACCTCCATGAGCTAATCTGCTATTTCCCAGCTTCTGCACCGCATGAACAGACCAGTCTGTCTCTCATCTGTTTGTAACTAATGGACATGAGCGCCGTTCACTCTGGTGAGGGTGAACAACGCTCACACACCAGAAGGTGGCAGTAGTGAACCAAATAGCTGTTTGCCAACCGCAAAAAAAAAAGCACCAGAAGAAGAACTGCATTTTGGTTTTACGGCTGCATGCAAGGGTTAATGGCACCCTTTTATGAACAAATCAGTTCAGATTCCACCTATAAAAATCTCACAGCAGGGTCTGAATGAACAGACACATCAGTAACGAGCCTGAAACAACACATCGAGTTGAAGCATCCGACCATCTTTAGAAATGTCTGAGTGAATGATCACGACAAGAAATCATTAAGAAAGAGTCCGAGCACGAACCACCTGAGTCAAACTCACTGAACATGCACATAAAACACACACTCACCCTCTGTTTTTCTTGTCTCTTAAAAGTCATCTCTGGCTCTACTGAAAAATAATTTTCAAACAAACAGAGGAAATGAACATGAACTTCGAGCGAGCTCTTGTGAAGTGTGAACTTGCACAACACTGCTCAGGCCTGAAACAGCATAATGCCACGGATACTTTTGCATTCACAACACTCAAGATGCACTGGGACAAGCTAAACGAAGACGGTAATAATGCTTCATTGAAAAATAAAAAACGGGCGGGAGCGGGAAAAAAACATCTAATCCTGCAACACTGTTGTAGTGACCAAGGTGCAAACAAATGTCTAATGAAGCTTAGTGAAAGTTCAGGCAGGAAAACGATCTCCTTGTCTTCTAAGTCCACTTCCTGCCGGGGTCTAAGCGGCAAACTCTATTCCTTCTGTTCCTCTTGTTATAGTCTCTCCTGATTGAAATACACGAGCTGTGATTTTAGTGAAGGCTCAGTCCACCGGTTGATGCCGATTGTCTCGGTACAATGGATCTTGGCAAACCGTGGCCAAGATGGCCGCACGTCTAGACGAGCAAAGCCAAAGGAAACGACAGTCGTCAAAATGTTTAGTAGTACTTGGTACTTTTAGTAGAACTGCAGCCGTGTTGAGTGCAGCGCTGAGATCCAATGATACCCAGTTATTTATGTGTCACTGCTCAGATAAATGTTGTTTAAAACTTGAACAGGTGCAGTGTCAGAAGTCAGTCGGTCTGAATCCAAACTGAAAAGTGTTAAGTTGGTTAAATCTTTTCCTGAAACAGGTAAGTTTGATACAGACCTGTGGTTATTTATTCCTCAGGCATCTATCAGACTGTTTTTAAAAGAGGTTTAATAACTGAATTGTTGAGGGCCTTCAGAAAAGGGTCTGACTGAAGAGAACTATTGACTGTCTGCATTACATCTGATGATGTGCAGTTTGTGCATCTTTAAAGAAGCTTGACGGCAGAGGGTCAATGGGCCCGAGGTCCATTTATCCAGCGGGTGAAAATGCGCCAAGTTAACTAGAGAAGTGGAGGAGAAGAGGAAGGCACAGGTGACACGGCCATTTTGTCTGAGACGGAGTTACAGAGAATTTTCTCTGTGGAAAGAAAAAGATCCAAAGTCATTATGAGTCGGTGGATAAGAGTTCAGGAGGGACCAACGCTGAGGGGTTTGTCAGAGAAGAAGTTCGACCTTGGCATCTTTAGTTCCAGGTTATAGATGTGAAGTCTCTTTATAGACGTCTTAATGTACTGCTCTCTCTCCTGAGCTTTTACCAATGTGGCATTCCCAGAGACAACTTTGATCTTCATGGAGGCAACTGCACCAATAACATTCATGACTTCAGAACTGAAACTGTCTGTGAGATCATTGACAGGAACTGAAGAGTGGGCGTAAAAGCCTGGGTGAATAACCTGCAGGTGTTTTCGTTGATATGTCTCTTCCTGATTGAAGTGGTCTTTAGAGTTCCAAAAGATCTCGTCATTGTCAGGAAACATTAAACTGTATTAGTGCGGTGTGGTGCCGGTAAGAGGCGCCACCAGGGAAGGCATGATGGGATCCTCCACAGCTAATCCAGTGGCATTAGGACACATCCAGGAGGAGCGTGTCAGCCAAGTCTGTGACGACACGTTCCTCATTTCATGTTGATCACTTGGCTCTTTTCTTTGTACAGCAGCTGCTACAGAGTCACTCACTATGTATTTGATGCAGCGTTTCGATCTTCTTTGTCACAGATTTCTCTGGGTTTTGGAGACGTAGCTTTTTATGTTGTCTCTTTCCTGATCAGAGAAGCTTTGAACGCTAGGCTAGGCTAGGCTAGCAGCTAAGTGTATTTAGGCTTTTGGAAGAATATTTAAGATTCTGGCAAGAACTGGCAAATGTAGGAAAAAAAGAGCAAAGTAAACAGAGAAAGACGCATCCGTACTGTAGCACAACCTGAAACATGAATTACATAAATTCTCCAGACAAAGATGGGAAACTTCAAAAAACATGCATGTGTTTCAGTAAATAAACCAAATGTACAGTATGAGAAAAAAGAAAGAAAAACACTTACTGACACGAAGAGGTTTTGAAAGTTGTGTAACCAGCACTGTGAGGATCTCCTCAGACTTCAGGCCGTTATTACTCCCTCTTTCACTCTGCCGTGCCATAGATATGATGCAATGGTCGTCTTTGTTCTGTTCACAGTATAGAGTGTAATAGTATTATTACTGCTGCACATACCGGGCTGTGCCATCATAAATGTCTGGCACAGCAAAGAGCTGAAAACGGCTCATGTCTCCTGTCTCCATCTGTCTTATAGCGTTTCAGGAAACTGTGATATGCTGTACATGTGGATAGAAAGACACAGTCTCTTATTCTGGACTCTTTATGTTACGCATCCGGGTTCAGTGTTCAGCTCTGATTGGCAGCTGAGGACAGTTACCAGTTTACCAGTTTACCAGTTTACCAGTTTACGTCGCTGCATGTTTCTCTCGGCAGCCAGACGCTGAGTGCTGATTTCCTGAGGAGAGAGAGGACGAGGTGACGAACCGCAGATTTCATCATGCTTGTGAGCAAACATATGTGTTACCACGGTTACCAAATGGCCATGCAGAAACACATACATGGTTTACACTGATTTTCTAGGCAGTTCTCATGAAGAGCAGATGGATTTTTAAAATAGATTAGTCTGAATCCACGTTAAGATCCCACACTGACACAAACCAGGTGAACAGGAAACAGACGGGTTCTGTCATACCTGTAGTCCAGTTCATCTGGTTCTGGACCAAGAAATGGAAAAACTGTTGCTTCAGAGATGAATGAGTGGAGCACACTGATTGATCTGCTGCCTTAAATTGCGTAAACACACCAACGTTTCAGGGGCGAGCGGCCACACCAGAGACACAGGAGGTCGACTCCTATGTCTGATCTATGAGTAACAGGGATGATGTGTAGCCGACAACTGAAGGAAGGATCTGTAGCAACAGAACAGAAGGATGGGGAACCAAAGAGGCCGGTGCTGGGACCCTGAGGTCGTCAAGAGTGGTCGGGAATGGTCAGTAGATGTCGTAGAAATGTTTTGACTAGCTGTTGGTGGAGAAACAGAGACGGCGACAGTAAATGAAATGTTTGCTGGAAGTAGTTTTGCCCCCAACCGGTTTGGATGCACGCCGTCGCCTCTAAACAAACTCCGCGTTCCCAGAAGACGTTAAAATTGTCGACATAAGACACATAAAGCAGGCTGATGAGAAAGACAGAGAAACGTCTTCAGGTGAAGCAGCTGAGGAAGCTCCCACTGCAGGAACCAGGTCTAACACACACAGTGGTGACAGCTCCACCCCCCCCCAACCCCGACCCCCCCCCCGCTCCTCTCACTGACGCACATCTAAAGAAAAGCTCTGAGGGAGGCAGTTTTTTTTCTTAATGCTGAGCAATTCAGCTGTTGGACAAATGTGTGGTGAACGACCCTGCCTCACAGCTGAAGTGGCTTTTAACCAGACGCATTTCCTGTCAATACATCGCCATGTGTTGACACAGGATTTTCAGCGTCGCCTGGACCTTCAACAACCACACACACACACACACACACACACACACACACACACACACACACACACACACACACACACACACGTCTGCAACTTTGACTTTGCATTAAAAAAAAGTTTCACTTATAAAAGATAGAGAGATATAAAACTTTCAATAACTCAAGTTATATTTCTTAGATGATACACTCTGACTTTTCAAGTGAAGCAATAAGATCAATCACAGGATTTCCACATTCTCTCTGTCGTCTGACCTGACACTCAGCAAATCAAAGACCTGCTTATAGACCTGCACAGGTGAGTGTCAGGTAATCGTGTCATCCGTCAATCACATTCTGCTTAATTAATCGTTCAGGCAGATACGCGACAAAGGCACCACTGCGCTCTGAAAACCATTAGCAACAACAATGAAAATACCAATAGCAGCGAGGCACGGAGAGTTGACCTGAAACCAGTTGCTGTGGAAACTGGGAGCTCTTCCTTGCTGCTTCCCTTCTTCTTATTATTAGCGGCGATAGTGCTAACGCTAGCTTCTTAGCACAGGAACGATGCATCTCTGTTGCTGCCGACGACAGACTCGAAACACAGCGGGAGCTTCCCGCTTCAGTCACGTGTCCTGCTATACAAGTTTGGAAAACTGCTCCTGTGTTTGCTCTGTCCTCCACTTTGAAGACCAAAACTGAACTTAAAATACTGCATCCTCAGGTTTTTATATTTATATTCAAAAACTCTCGAAACGGCTCCGACGTACCGACGCCATAGCAACAATTAGCAAAGGCAACATTCACTGGAGCCAGAATCTACATAGATGAAATATACCAAATTCGATATCATGTAATTATGACACATTCATTCATTAATATATCAGTATTTCATTTTCTTGAGTCCAACACGCAACAACCTTCAAACTCTTTCATGTATTTTCTCTTTTAAGATCAAAAACTCTCAGTAACACTCGTCACTTCCAGAGACGAAAACATCAGATGTGTGCAGAGCGATGATGAGGAGGCCGGAGCCTTCCTCACAGCAACACATGAAACACACAGAAATATCAGATTGAACTTGACCTGCGTGCACTGAATCTTTCTAGATGCCAAATGGTCTAATTAATCAGTCAACCAATTACCTTGATTCTGCACAGGTGCAGGAGGAAGACACAAGCACACTCCACCCCCAGCCCCCTCCCTTCCCCAGTGTGCTTTGGATATCATGGCTACAGTTGTGTTAAGATGTCGTTTGTCAGATGATTACAGGTTTTCAGTATATGAG
>NW_019525481.1:98017-121176 GCF_002814215.2 Seriola lalandi dorsalis
GGGGGGGGGGGGGGGGGGGGGGGGCACTCTGAAACCAGATTCCTGGTTAAACGTCTAAGTGCTTAATTTGAGATTGTGTAATCTCTGTAATGCTTCATGTCTCAAAGCCCCCAAATCATTTTCAGCTTCAATCATATTCATTTCCTTTTTTTTCCCTTGTAGCTTAATCAGCAATCATAACTGATCCTGAAATTTTGATGATGGTGCTGGTGACTTATCGTATCATAAGACTCAGGATTAGTGATGGAGGGAGAGGGAGGAGGAGGAGGAGGAGGAGGAGGAGGAGGGGTCATCCAGTCCCCCAAAATGCAAAGGGACGTTTTTAACTAATTTGCACCGGCTCAGCAAACCCACAGAAACAAACTGTGTGTGTGTGTGTGTGTACACTACATGTATTTCCCCACAGAGGCTGTGGTTTGCACACAGCGCTGCAGCCGTAACAGATGAAGATGGATTAGTGTCTCTGTGTGACTGTCTTAGGGAAGCAGAAACGGGACGGAGAAGCACCGACACTCGCAGCAGAAGCACATTACTCCGCCCCGCCAAGGTCCCCAGATGAAAGGTTCAGCGGTTTTGTTGGCTGGTTATCAAAATCAAGACAGCACTTTCCTCTCCCCTGCCTCCGCCGCCGCCGCCTCCCTCCTCCTCTTCCTCCTGCTGGGAAGGGAAGGCTGCTGACTCAGCCGCTGAGCTGCTGTGCTGCTTTTTGTTTGATGACAGCGTGGCTTAATGTTTGGGTGAGGACGACTGTAGTCCTGTCCCAGTTCAGGGGTGGCCTCCTCTCAAAGGACTGAAGGCATCTGGGCCTGAAACACAGTCTGTGGAGGATTTACTGTAACATCATCATCCTCCATCCTGACACCAGAACCTGCTGTATGATGGGACAGAGTGGACACCAGTTAACTCAGGGACTTTGGCATCATCGTCATGTTACCTTGACGATGCCAACACACGTTGCATACAGTTGGGGTTTGGGACTATTGGTTTCACACTTTTTATTCCCTCCCTTTCGCTCCCTGTCTGTAAACAAACTAATAATAATAATGTTGGGTCAGATCTGATGAAAGCAGATTTAGAATTCATCATCGTACGAATAACTGCACAGTTCAGAATCTGAATCGCCATCATCACGTTAACATTTGGGTTTGTTCCTGTCTTGCTTGTTTGTTAACCGTTCTTCTTGTACCTTATTCTTTTTTCCTTTTTATGGCGGTTGTTTACCTTTATTTCTTGTTTACCTTTATCCCCTGGTAACCATGGTAACGCAGTGTTTAATGTCTATGTCCCTCAGGCAAAGTCTGCAGAAGACTTACAGACAGTATCCATGAAGGGCCCAAAATGTCTTAAGACTTAAATACTCAACGGAGGCCAGGGTGGTTGAACACAGGTGAAACACATACGGGAGGGGCAGACAATCACTCGGGAGGGAAACAGGACAAAGACAGGAGATACCTGCTGCTGTCTTGGGGTCAGGGTCTTGTCGGGTTTCTTTTCTTTGGGTAAAACAAAGTAAAGAAAATGTAAACTGTAATTAAGGAACTACAGCTTCCATGAAGTTTTCATGAGTATATGTACTAGCACTGAACAAGTCTTTACTAGTGATCCTCTTGCCAGTTGGATACGAATCAGCTTCACACTGATGCGCACTGCCTCCAGGAAACAGGCATTCACCTGCACTCAAGTCCGACACCGACAGAAGCTCGTCTCAGCTACTGATGCTGTAGTTGGTTTCTTCCTCATCCGTGTTATCCATCAGTCAACAAGGTGTCTATAAACAACAATCAGACCTCAGATTGACTTTAATGTGGGACAGCCTGAGACTGCAGCGTGTGTGAGGAGCTCTGAACCTTTACAACCTGCCTGGCAGCACGACTCACCTCCCACTCCACCTGGTCTGAAAACACACACCACGCTGTTTGAGTTTGTTCCCTTTGTGCTGTGGTATTTTCTCAGCCCAGGAACTGACAGTGAACAAACACACCTGGATATTTCCTAACTTTTTAAGTTCATAGAAAACACCTGAATGTGCGTCTAGCTCAGGGAAGGATCCAGGAAACAGGTCGTCTGACTTTTATCAAAAGGTTTCATGTGACTGTAAAGGGGGGGGTCTGTGATAATCTCATGAAGACATTTTCCAACTAAAGTGTGGTTTTGACCTGACCTCCATGTGTGTGTGTGTGTGTGTGTGTGTGTGTGTGTGTGTGTGTGTGTGTTGACTATCATACCTGTCACAGTACAGCGCTCTCAGGGATCAGTCAGTCTGACAGGTTATTAACCCGACCGAGGCAGAGCAACAGCCGTCGACCACGAAAAGGTCAGGGAAAGTTCA
Source organism: Seriola lalandi dorsalis (assembly GCF_002814215.2). NCBI lineage: Eukaryota > Metazoa > Chordata > Actinopteri > Carangiformes > Carangidae > Seriola > Seriola lalandi. The sequence continues at coordinate 100,347 of NW_019525481.1, forward strand.
GATTCATACCGCGGCTTATCTGAGTGATACGGACGCTGTCATGACATCCATCACCACCTCCCGCCTCCCCAACAAACACTCACAGCCTCCACAGCTTTCCGTTTCTTCTTCTCCTGCGTCCCTCGGGCACAGCAGGAGGCCAAATGTCAGAGGAGGGCTCTTCGGGTCACCAGTTTACAGAGGGGGGAAAGATTTTATCAGACAGACATGATGATGCGTAATCAGCTCTCCTCCTTAAACTGCTCATACACAAGGTAATTAAAGGAAACTCGTGGGAAAACTAAGAAATATTAACCCTGGAGTCAGTATGTGTTCAGGTCTGAGTCTGAGCAGCAGCAGCAGACTGGTGTCATGCTGGGAAGCTTGATCGATTGGCATCATGTTAATAAAACTAAAGTTAGACTGTCATTATGTTTGACTCTAAACTATATTTTAAACTACAGCTGTGTCCCCATTCAGGGCCCGCATCCTACGAAGGTGTGGCCACCAGCTGTGCCCGACTTTACTGCTGTGTTGCAAAGTACGGCTTTGCCTTTCAAAATGGGACGGTCTAGCTGCGCCGCTGTGATGCAGTCTGTCTTCAAATGCAACCTCTTGAATTAGGACGCAGTTTATATGAGTCCAGCCTTGGAGAAGCAGTAAAACGCAGTGTGGAGGAGGGTGTGGCTATGCGATACTATAGTTTGAGTTTTGTGCTTGTGTCGGTTGCACACTGTTAGCGCTGTAGGGCGGCGTTGAGGGACGACACTCGGTTAAATGTTAAATTTTACACCCTGTGGATTTTTCCCAGAAAATTCAGTCCGAGTCTTTCATGTAGAAATCAGTCCTCAGGCTGTTGAAGGCAACTGAGAAAGTTAGGATCAATCTGTTCACATATGAGCAATAAAAAGCGATTAATACAGTCTTACGTAAAGTTCCTTTGAGTGAGAGGTATTCTGTGGCGTTATTGAGCACAGAATAGATTTTTGTTTGCTCAGTTAGTCTTCACTCAAAAATATTTTCTCTTCAACATATAATTTGTGTGTTTTCAAAATGTATTTGTGCTGAGAAAGTCTCAGGAATGAAGCACAAAAATAACGCCGTAGTATTCTATATTTCTATGAGTCCTATTTTTGCTTCTAAATGTTTCTGTCAAACCACATCAGTGATGGTTTACCCCTTTCTGCTGGTAGGAAAATATGATTTATACATGTTTTGAGTTCAATGCAAACTCAGTCTCTATGGGGGAATGTTGTGTCAAAACAAACTTTCAATCACATTCACATAATTACCTCATGAATAAAAATGATCACACATTTTAAATCTGTCTTTTTATCAATAGATTTCCAGCTCCTATATATCCGCAGTGTGATTGTTGGTATCACAGTCTGTGTTTGTCTCAGCAAACCGGAGCTGAGGAGGGAAAATCACGGCTTGTGCTGTTCAACCTGTGGTTTAAGCGTTTAGACAAACAGAGGATTCACTGCTGTCATTTGCACTAAAGAATGGTGTTAACATCCGTGTGAATGGGCTCCCTCCATCTGTTCTCCTGACATCCTAATGTCTCTCTCTAATGATGAAGCTTTTTATCAGCCTCTTTATCACAAGGGAAATTGTTGTTAGAACTATAATCGGAAATAAAAACCCGGCCTATAAAAGATATAGTTTGTTCCTCCTGAGATTTTAATGGATTTAATAAACCAGAATGTGAGCAGGCGGCAGAACCGCAAACAAGAGAATCACGGATTAAATCTGCTCCTTCAGTGACCATGATGATGATGATGATGATGATGATGATGGGATGTGTGAAGATGCTGCTTTAGACGAACTTTACATGAAGAGGTGCAAATTAAAAACTCATTAGTAAAATGTGAGAGCTTGATAATTATAGGATCATTTTTTACAGGAAAATTAGGGGACTTAAAGTAGTTTGTGGGAAACACAAATTATAATTCATTAAACTGTATTTACCTGTTTTGTAGATTGATGGTGTCACAACAATCAGAATATATATGAACACAAGCTCAAGATTCACAAATATGACAAAGACAGACATTTGTGTTTCGAAAATGCCACCATATTGATTGTGTAAAGAAGTTTTCAGCCTTAAAAATCCTTCATCAGTCGGGTTATGTTTTGTGTGCAGTTGAGCCTCTCACCTTTCTCTGGTCGTGCTGCCGGGAGCGTTTGACTTCTGGTGAACGGAGTCACTGCGTTTTTTTATTCCACCACGCCGGCGATAGTCAGAGCTCCCATTCTCGTGGACCCAACATCTCATTCACGCCTTGAAGGAACTTTCACTAGGATGCAAGGATGAACTGATTAGATTTTGGTGGTCAAAGGTCGAAGTCCAAGGTTATGGTGATCCCAAATATATCAGGAGTGCCCATAGGAAATCTTATTACATCTGTCACGTCTTTGGCCATAACTCAGAAATTCATGCACTTATGACACATTTTAACTCAAATGAATTTAAGGATAAGATTTCAACATTTCATATCAAAATGGTCAGAGGTCAACTTCACTGTGACATCATAATGTTCCGTACAAACACTTCTGGCCATTATTCAACACTGTAACTCAGGAAGGAGAGATTGTGACTCTATATTTCCTGCAACTTGGCGGTGACATAAAACCACGCGGCGGTAATTCCAGTTTTTGTTGTTTTTTTTGAGTCCGAATAAGTGATAGGTGGTGATTAGGTTTGGTCGTATAACAGCAAACCTTTGAGCCAAAATATATTTACTTAAAATGAAAATTTCAATAACAAGTTAAAGTTAATCCAGAGCTTTCACCGAGAGTAAAAATTTGGTGACACCCCAGTTTCTGTTGTTGTCCTCCTGTGAACCGGCTGGACTGAAGTGACCTTAAAGGGGTCAGAGAGAACCAGAGTTTCCTGTAAAGCAGTATCCGATGCTGCTTTGAACCCTGTTGTTCCGGAGGAGAAACAACGCCACAAGACTTTTCCTCTCAGGCTCTGTTTCACAACAAACAACGTTTATCTTCAGCCCACCATAATCTGCAGGTCTTCACTACATACACCTTTCTCTCTCTCTCTCTCTCTCTCTCTCCGAGGAAACGAAAACATCAGGAAGCTGTGAATTAAAGAGACATAAACACCTGCACTCGAAACCAGTGTTCGTCACCGTTGAACCTTGATGTGAGCTCCAAGGAGGTTTTTTTTCCACAGAAATGTTGTAGTTAACGGTGACATCTCATTGTTGCTTAGTAACCACTCCCCCGACGATGACCTGCTGTTCAATTTGAAAAGATCAGAGTCAAGGTTAGCAGCTGTGGCTTCACCTACCTGGACTGTTATTAATAACCTTGTCCCCCTGCTGGCATGTCGTGCAGCACCTGACCTGCCACCGAACCCCAGGGACATCGAGAGAGAGGAGAAGAAGAAGCAGCGCTTGAGATCACTCGGTATCATTTCAGCACATGAGGATACGAGGACAGAGGGACGTTATCTAAGAACACACTGTAGAAATCACAGTGCTCTTTTGTTAAACTGGATGAGTGATTGTTATTGAGTGGGATTATGTGTTCAGTCTCAGCAGCGTTGAAACCAAATTTCAGTCTGATTTCCTATTTGAATGATTCAGTCAAAGCTCTGTAATGAAAGACTGACACTTTTTTTTTTCCACTTCAGCTGTGAGACGTTTATTATACCCTACTGTCATTTCAGTGTGAACACACTCAAAACACAGTAGAAAAAGTAAAATATCCAACTGAGGCACAGGGTTAGTTTGTGCTTGTTACAGGTGAATGTCTTATCTGACGGTCACCTCTCATCAAAAGGACTTTCAGTAAGACCCACACTGTGTATCACGCCCAAACAGCCAGGTTGAACGTTTTTCATTAGAGTCTTTGAAGATGAGACACTACTGTTGTCATCATGGGACACAAGTGACTGGGGTTTGTGTCCTGCTTCCCCCGTGTGATTTATGCCCTATACACCAAACCCACTGTCCGCCTGTAAAAAAGGAGCCCAAGGGTCGTCTGTACAGCAGCTTATGACCCACGGTTACATTTTGTTGTTAGGCGACATCTAGTGGCCATAGTAATTATGACAGGAGCAAAGGGAAAAATCTGGTGACATCGTATTTAAAGCATAGAAGCGAAGTGACACGTCTGTGCCTATAAATTATGTTATGAACTGGGAATGTGTGAGGAGGGAAAAGAATGGGACTTTGAACAGAGCCCTGAGGGACCCCACTGGCCCTTCGGCCAACATATGTAGTTTAATGTGGGAACCAATTGGACTAAATGTGTTTGCGTTTGACCCAGATATTTACTGAGCAGGATGTTTTTACAGTTAAAAATTTAAACTTGCAAACAACCACATTCAATGAAATAAATAACTGACTGAAATGATCAGAAACTGTGGAGTTTAGGATTTGTCCTTATACATACAGAACACCTCACACTTGTGTGTAGTGGTGTAAATACTGCTGCAGCAGGAGTTGAAAACTTGCTTATTAAACTTGTGTATTAGTTAAAACTTTCCCACCTTGAACAGTCCCCTGAAGAGAAGGAAAGCATCTCTCTACACTTGAACTGGTTTGTGATACCTGCACATTTCAACTTTCATAGTATCGTAAAATATTTGTAGGTTTTATTTTTCCTCATACTTTAGGCCCATGTTTCATTATAGAGCGAAGGAGATGAAGTGTGTGAACTGTCCTGGTTTTTATGGCAGCAGCATCTTTGCCAGATACACACAGATCATTAAATTGTCCGACCAGATGATTTGTAGAAGCAGAATGTGCCATAAGTCAACCGAGCAAAGTCCAATAAAAAATTAATAACTGATTGGCCATAAAAGATGATCGGGTTGTGCTGTAAAATATCAACTTTAAAAGAAACATTAATACCAATATATAGAATTTATGAACAGAAAAAAAACATTAAAACAGACAAATCACACGTGCATTTAGTGTCACACTAAAGTCATTTTAATATGAATTTGAATGTTTATGAAAATGGACAATTTCAACAATTTTCCACCACAGAGGTTTAAAAACGATGCTGCAATATTTATGTCAGATAGCTCATAATGCACCGGGTGGGCTGCTCCGACACTCACTCACTAGTCTGGACGACATGTATTATTGAGCCCAGACAGTTTCCACATTTCAACAAGCCTTTCATCTCAGCTGCCCATCAAACACAGGCAACAATGCCGGTTGCCACTTTAAAAGGTACTCTGCTTTTCTTCTCTTTGTAGACTTGTTCTTTTTCTGCCCTGCTCTTTTGTCTTTGTGATGTGTTCAGTGTTGCTAGTCTCTGTTGGAAAACTCAATGAGTCATCCTGAATAACAATCTTACAGGTTAATACAAGCTTATTACAATTTGTGTCTTTGTTTCATCCTGTAAGAAACCAGATTAGTGTCCATAACCATCCAGATTGAGGCAGCATTGTTGCTTCTTACAGTTACCATTCTGTAGCATGAGTGCTGACCAAAGCACAAACCTAGACATCATGAAATTAGTGATAAATCACCTGAACATCCCGTAATCTCAGTGATGGATCCCCAGGCAGCATCTCCTGCAGGACGCAGGCCTGGCTGTGGGGTAGTTCTTTCAAGCATTACCCAAGATTAATTGTCTACAGCCACATTAGCAGCTCTGTGAGGCAGTACTTGGACACAGCAGTGCTTTGAGCTAAATGCTAACGCTAGCTCACAGTGAAATGCTGACATGTTGACATTTAGCGCACAGTGTTAACCATGTTCACCATCTTAGCTTGTCGTGTTAGCATGCTAACATTTGCAAAGTAGCACTAAACACGAAGCAAAGCATTACTTTTGCATGTGTGTGGTCAAGAACCAAAGTATCTGAGAAGTTGAAATGTGACCTGATGACGCCTCTGGATGAGAGGTCAGAGGATCATCAGACTCACTACAGTTCATCCTGAGGGGAACATGAACGACTGAACCACATCTCATGGGAATGCATCCAATAGTTGTGGAGACGTCGACCTCGTGGTGGCATCAGAGGAAAAAAAAAAAAAAAAAAAAAACAGTGGATGGACCAAAGTAGTGGACAGAGATTCTCATCCCCTGAGCCATGCTGCTAGCATGTCTGCTAACATTTAACATTCAAGAACTTCTGCCAGATATATTTAGTCGACCTGCGACTTAGAATAACAAGAACATCATGAATATGTGAACAGTCAATGTTGATTTCAATAACCTAATGGATAACATGTCTCCCTACAGGCTTTGCACTCTCCTGAGATTCCATCTCTCTGCAACCAAGCAGCTTCAAGTTGTCAATAACAAGAGACAACCAACAATTCCTCAGCTAAAGATGGAAAGTGCAGAGGCAGCTCAAGTCCACGGGTCAGATAAAGGCCAGACAGGATGCAGACAGTCTCTGAATCATTAGGTACTTTCATGGTTTGTGAAGTCCTCCTCTGCCCTGAAGGCTCATGGTTAACACAGCTCTGCATCTGACTACAGACCCTGCCTTCTCTGTTTCCACCTTCATTTGGTTTCAGTCTCAGTGTGGTTTCACCTGCCTTGACCATCATTAATCAGCCAATGCTGACATGCCCCCGCTCAGGAATATTCTCAGCATGAAACTAACCAGCTGACACAGAGCGGTCATCGGTGTCAGACAGATTTCTGCTCAGATACACGGCTCTGCCCTCGGTCACAGCTGGGCCGGGGTCACACCACCGAAGTGATTTATGGCCTCCATTTTTCACCAAACTCCTCCCTCTCCCTCTGCCGGTTGCTGAGGAATGCCCGAGCTGTTTTTCGAGCCTCACCGACACCACCAGGATCGGGCACTGTGTCACCACATGTGGACAAACGGCTGTAAAACGTCTTCTATACATCACCCAAAGCTGAGAACACTGAGGGGTGAAAGGGGAAGCTGCAACCCGCTGGCACAACATAACTTAGAGTTCAATGCACATTTTTCTCCTCTCTGGCTTCTCTATCATACATTTTTCTTGCAAGAACTGAACAGTTAAAGGTTGTGTGAACGATCGTCTCTACCACTAGATGTCGCACTAGACTACCAGCATCTTCGTCGGCCACACCTCCACCTCCGTTTATGTTCAGCTTTTTTTTTAGCAAGGTTTTACGACGCCCAGTGAAAGCAGTCACTAAACACGCACTGAAGCACAACTGAATAAAGTTACTCTGTACACAAGAGCCAACAAAACACAACCTCACCACAATCTTTATGCTCCACAGCAATGCTGACAGATAGCCAGCTAGTGATAGCGACATTGGGGACTGTAAAACCACAGTGTAAAACGTTTTCTAACACTAAGACTGATGATGAATAACGGCTCCTGGACTTTTTGCACCTTCCCTCCATCACTTATGGACGGCTGCAACAGCTTCCAGTCGACCTGTCAGACTGTTGCACCGTCCTCACTGAGCTATGAAGGATTATTTTACATCTCTACTATAATTTATACTTGTTACTAAATAAGATTTATCCACCTCTCTTTATGATGCAAACTTGTCTTGTGACAGTGAAGTTCACCTGTACCTTCATTCACAGCTGTATTCTAGTTTTACAGTTGATTGTAAATTGTTGAAATTAATGTAGTTTTAATGTGAAGTAAAGTTTTTATGAAGCTTTGCTTTGTTGATGGCTTGAGGAAAAAGGTTTGGGATCAAAAATTAATTTTATGTTTGCATGAAATGATAATGCACATTATACTTAATCACAAGCTATGAGAGACACGCATGTACCTGGGATGAAGTGGTGAAGGTGGAAACCAGAAGGCTGACCCCGCCCTCTGTCAGTCTACCTGTCTCTGTACAGCTGCACCTGCTGGGTCCTGAATGCAGCTGAGGCTCCTCTGTGTCTCCATGTCTCCTGGATGCAGAGAGAATCCAGCAAAGAGACGTCCAGGGTGACGTGGAGATCCTGGATGAGGAGAGCCAACTCCTTCACCCCATGTGTCCTCCTCCAACAGTGGAGCCTCCACTTCTCTCAGGAGATCCTCTGGATCACCTTGGCAACAGTCAGGCCGAGCATCCTGTGCTTCCCCTCCAGCTGGGACCGCTATGCCTCAATGAGACAACAGGCACCGCCGGGGGTCCACCTTGAATATGTGGCGTCATCAATCCGGCTGCCATCCCGGAAAGCCAACACACCAACATTGGTAACCCAGGCAACTGTTTCAGATGCAGCAGCAGCAGCTTCTTTGTCACCTGGAGAGAGAGAGAGAGAAAGGTTTCAAATGTTAATGTTAATATTTGTGTGTGAATTTAGTACACACACAGCAGTGGTGTGAAAGCAGCTGTAAGAACATTAACTGCCTGAATTACACCTCAATCCTAGAGAAACTCCCTGGTGGGAAAGAAAACTAGAGACGGCTGTTGGACAGATCAGTTAGACATACAGTGCATTTAGAAAGTTCTCACTTTTTTACATTGTATTATTTTGAATAATCTTAAAAATCGTTAAATTCATTCATTAATGACCAATGCCAGCAAGCTAGCTGCTAATGCTAGTGCTAATGAAAATGGGGCACAGCTCTATTTACTGTGCGTGCACACGTTCATTGCTGCCATTATCATAATTATCATTTAATGCAATTATAATATATCATTGTTAGCATTATAGTCGTTATCAACACTAATCATCATTGTTATTTTTATAATTATAATTGTCATCATTATTATATACAATCACAAACAAAATGTAACTTTACATAAACTTTGTCACTTGTCTATCGGTTAAAATGTTCTGTGTCACCTTCTGTTTGTCACCAATAAGGATAAAAAAAAAAATGCTAATGCTAGCTATCACCCCACTTGTTATTTTGCACTCTTATGAAATTGTTAAATTCCTTCATCAATGAACAATGCCAGCAAGCTAGCTGCTAATGCTAGCAAGCTACCCCCCGTGTCACCATTTTGTCTGAGTTTTTTCACCTAAAAAAAAGCTAGTGTTAATGATCGCACTTGCCCCCCCACTTGTCATTTTGATATTTAATAATGAAATTATTAAATCCATTCATTAATGGAAAATACCAGCAAGCCAGCTAGCTAGCTGCTAATGCTAGAGCTAATGAAAATGGGGGGGGGGGTGTCTATGGTCTATAAACTGTACATGCACACGTACATTGCTTCCATTATCATCAATTATTTATTGTACATCATTGTTACCATTATAATTGTAATAAATGTCATTGTAGAAGAGAAGCAGAAAACTGAAAAACTCAGTGAGCAACATTCCCAGTGTGAGACACTGACAAGGACTAAGTTTGATCCTCGTCACTTCAGTGTCACTGTGGGAACTTCTGACCAGAGTTCTACAGTTTTCTTCTCTGTATCACGACACAGATGTTGACAAAAGCATTTCTTCTTTTACAGTAGCTTTGTTCAACAACACTGATCCTTTGTTCAGTTTTGATTCAGACTTTCAACAAACACAAATCTCTTCGACACAAGCACAATTGTTTCACATGCAGAAACTTGAATTTCTCCTGCAGATTTATTTTACATGTTTACAAAGGTTGATTTCCAACTACAAACATTGGAATTATTTGTAAACATCACTTTACAAGCTCAAAATCATTTTGACCCTAATTTGAGCCTGGACACACAGAAACAGCCAACAACAGTTTTGTTTTTAAAAACATCTGCTAACTAACACACATCTCTCAACATAAAACAGACTGTTAACATTACCTGGTTGTGGTTTAACTGGTAGTTTACTGTTTGTAGAGCTTTGGAAATGATAAGCAGTTGTTACTGAGCAGTTCCTCATTACTCCATCACAATAAGTTCCTTAACAAATCAGACACAGCAAGTTCCCAAACAAGTATTTTAATTTTATCCAAGCCAAATATTAATAAACGCATCCACGTTGTTTTCTGATGCATTCGATAAGACGACAACTTAAATGTAATAAACAGAATATCATTTTAATTCATTTTAAAAAAGGTTAGACTATCATCTGTGTGGAAATGCAACTACACAAAATACAAACTGCTTTTAAAAAAGAAATTAACAATCGTTTTAACTCATCTTGTAGTTTAATTCAACCTTTTTAAACCTGTGAAATGAATCTGAGAAATTCAAGTTTGTGTACATAAAAAAAAAAACAAGATTTGTATTTGTTCAAGAAGAATATGAATCAAGACAAATGCTCAGTGGTGAGGTTAAACAAAGACAGGGAAAGAAGAAATGCTTTTGTGGATGTCTGTGCAGACACAGCAGAAAACTGTAAAACTCCGTGTGCGACACCAACAACTGCAAATTTTGACCCTTGTAACGTCAGACTGTGGAAACAGAGTTTTACAGTTTCCTTCTCTGCATCAGGACACAGATGTTGACAAACCCATTTCTTCCTGTTACATGTTTTTGTTTAACTTCACCACTGATCATTTGTTCATAATTTACATTCAGACTTGAACAAATCTCTTCTACACATGCAGAAACTTGAATTTATCATGCAGATTTATTTTACAGGTTAACAAATGTTGATTTACAACTACAAACATTGGAATTGTTAAGGTCACTTTACAAGCTCAGCCATTTTGACCCTAATTTGAACCTATATGTATGGGGTGGAGTAATGTGCGTGACTTACCATTTCTTGCTGGGCAAGGTGTGGTTCTGGCCCGAGGTGGATTCTGCCATCCCTATGAAAACACCAAAGGAAAAATAAGGACATGTCAAGCAGCTGCTCTTTTGACTATGAAATGTTTCTGAAGCATTCTAAGGACTTCAGAAGATAAAAGATGAATCAATCATCCATTTAAACCTCATTTCGCATATACTCTAATAAAAACAAGACTTAATAAATCTGAACAAGTGATACATGTACATGTGAAGAATTTGTAGAAGAGATCCACATCACATATATAAAAACAAACACATTGGTGGTGAGGCAAAACAAAGACACTGGAAGAGGAAGAGCTTCTGTCAACGTCTGTGTCACATACTAAGCTCAAAATTCCTGCAAGTGTGTGACACTGAGGTTACAAGTAGAATTTACATTCAGGTGTGAAAATAGGATCTAAATTCAACTTGCAACCTCCATACATTTGCAGATTTATGAAGGAAAGGGCAAACTGAAGGACACATGGGTGGGAGGCTATAGCAGCATGAGGAAGGGATGATGACATCACAAAGGCAGACTCTGAAAATAAGGTTTATTGCCAGGTAAGTTTTCACTTACAAGATATTTGGCTTGGTGTAGCATCCAATTAATGTATTCATAGGAAATAAATACTGCAACAGTCAAATATAAAAATAAAACAATGGAAACGATACTACACAACTATGAACAAAAGGGTTTTAGAATGACAAAACTCCTGCTGGGCAAGATGTGCAAAAGGTATTGATAAGGGGATGTGCAAAAGATCACAGTACAGACAATATCTGTCATGTGCAGGGATAATACCTCAAGGTGTTGATGTAATGCGGTTGATGATTGATGAGGCCAGATGCAGAAGAAAAGGCTGGTGCTGGTCCATCACTGGTGATGATTAGACTGGACTTCTGGTCCTGATACAGACAAACATGTGATAGGACAATTAGTTTAGATTATACAAGTTCTTTATATTCAAACATGTTAGATCTGTTGTGTGTGTATGATAAATTATGAGGATAGATATGAATATGCAAAAATACATACAGTAGGAATATTATGAGATGAATGAAAGGAAAAGTTCAAACAACTAGAGGTGTGATAAGAAAACATACAGACTATATAACCAACAATTATGGATATACTGTAAAATACTTAACCAATATAGGCAGTGGTATATTCATTATTAAGAATCAGCATTATGAACATGTTTACACTGTGGGTCTGATTTAATCACAGCGGTAAAGACAAGTCTTATGTTTAAAAGTGAATGACAGCATGTTACTCACCTGGACCCTCCTCACTGTCTGGACTCTCTGCCGTTGGTGAGACAGGTGGAGGCGGTATTACACCTGTACTGGCTCAGGTCCTGATAAGACAGAGGGATGCTGAAAGCTCCTGAGAAATGTAAAGAGTCACCGTATGTTGGCAGTCTTGTCTTTATGTTATGACCCAGCTAGTAGAAAAGGGAAGCAATATTAAAAACCAGGTGTTATTAGTAAATCAAATTTACTGATTTAATTTATTGCATAACCAGGAGGGTAAATAATTGAACAAATATACTAACAAGGCAAGAGGTTAACTGAAGTAGGGGAACAGGAACCAACAAAGAGCCTAACTATGTGATTCTAACCAACCCAAAAACACAAGAAGCAGCAGCCCTGTTCCTAATGTGTCCAACAGTCTTTTTCTGAGGGTGTGATGCACAATCAGAATTTTAAACCTAGCCCAGTCCCCAACAATCACTACCAGCATCTCAAACCGAATCACAAATTACACACAAATGTTCACAAAGGAGATACAGAGGCGAGCTGCCTATCATGTCAGCCGCCACTGATGATGTGAGAGCCGGGCTCTTAAGCTCTTCCTCTGAATGATTAAACAGCAGCAGCTGTGGTGAGGGCTGACAGGGTCATTGCCGCACCAATAGGAGAAGCCGTGGAGTCGGTGGCTCCTCCTCTCTGCTCCGACAGGAACAAGTAATCCATCAGTTAGTGTTAAAAATGCCTGAGCCTTGTGCAGCAACAGGCTGTAATAACAAGCACTGTAGAGAGTCTTTGCTCTGCACGGCCGCCTACACCTGCTACCTGACCACAGCAGGCTCCTGGATACAAGATACGAAGTCGCTGCTAACACAGTTAGCATTCATAATTCGAGGCAAACTTTATATTTTAGTGTTAAAATAATCTTAGTAGCTAATCGCATACATGTCCACATATGGTAAATATCACATATATGAGGAGAAACCTTGTAATATTAGCTGAAGTTCCTGTGTGTAAGATAACTGTCTCACACATTAGGACTCATGATAAATAATGATTATACTTGTTACTAAAAATTCTGTTGCATTGTTGATTCAACTGCTTCTTTTTATTAAGCAAACTTATATATGACAGTGAATTTCAGCTTTAACTTCATCCACAACTATTTTTCAATTTTAAATAGTTAGTTGATTGTAAATTGTTTATCTTAACATAGTTTATAATGTCCAGTAAAATTATTTATGAAGCTCTTGCTTTAACTTTGTTGATGGTTTTTATAGAACACACCTGGTATGAATTTACACAATAGTTACACATACAGCATTGTGTGACTATTTCTATATTAGCTTTAATTAACAACATAAATACTGGAAATATTTAAATGCTGTCTGACAACACTGACAATGAAGGTTCAAAAAACATGTTTATTCTGTGTATATAACAGAGTAAACTTCTTACAGTCTCTCGCACACACCTCTCCTCAGCAAGCCCAGTGACCAACTGAAGTGTGTAATCTCATTAACCAAAATCACTCAATAAATCATATACCTCTCATTGTGATCATATAGGTACAAAATCATGTTTCAAATTCTCCCCCCACCCATTAGCGACAATTTTTTAAGTATTTTACAGATGAACATTAAATCCACAATATCTATATGAACATACACAATATGTATAAAAATATCAAAACAAATAGTACAAAAATAAACAATTTAATTCCACAAAAATAAAAAGAGGGAGCTTACATACCTGTGTATATAACATTTATGTTAGTACAGCCACTTCTTACAGTCTATCAAGCACACATTTAAGGGAGAGGGGAAAACAGAGGACAGCTTGAGAGACAATCCCCGCAAAGTTAGCTTAGCATAAACTGGCAAGTCGCATGCTGCGTTGAAAGTGCCGCACATAACCACATAAATATATACACGCACTAACATACATGCCGCTAAAAAGAAGGACAACATGAGGGCCTTGTTCAAAACAATATTCATGCCTCTGTTTGGCGGTTTCAGCACCTTTTAGCATCTTATTTACTGAAGCACCTCTGTCATCTTACCTCTCCTCAGCAAGCCCGGTGACCGACTGAGGAGATCGGCGCGAAGCGACAGGAAGTGGCATCACGCACAGGTCAAAGGTCATACAGTGAAAGCTAAATTAACAAATAAAAGCTCCCTATATAAAAAATATACAAAAGAATATATATATATATATATATATATATATAAATTAAAATCAACAACAAAATGTGAACAAAATAGGAAAATGAATTTATGGTGAAATTAAAAAAAAACTATCTAATTAATACATTGGTTACACTTTTATATGACAAATATCTGTCTACACATTTTGTATACGTCACGTTATCTTAACTTGAACTATCGCGACGTCTTTATGGACAATGTATTAACTGACATTAACGCTGCTCATTACACTAACGCAGATCACTTAACCTGGGTCACATGTGGAGAAACACAAACCAAACGTCGTTAGATTAACGTCGATTAAATTTACCTTTTTATTGGGCTTTGACTGAACACCTCCACGGGCTAACCCAGGTTGACACAGGTTATCAGCCCCGCGGGGCCAGGTACCGTTAGCATAGCAATCGCTAAGTTATCAGCTAACGCTAGCACTAGCTGGCTAGCTTGGTTAGCAAGGTGCATCTTCACCTGAACTGTGATATTAACAGGGATGCTAATCTTGGCTAGCAAAGAAATAAGCTTAAAACCAAATGTACTTACCGGGAAAACCTGAACTGCTGACTCCCCTGAGTGTCTTTGAGAACAACTGAACGCCGAGCAAGACATTTTCAGGCAAACAATATGTTGGAGCTAACTTTAATGAACTGAAAACACTGACAAATCTCCGACACATTGCTCTGACGTCATATCCGGATCAACAGGCAGGTCCCCCTGTGTGTCAATGACGCGGTAGCTACGCACTAAAACCACTCTGCTTTAACGTCTATTATATTTTAAATAGGACCATAATTTTAAGAAAAAAATTATTGGTTGGTTGATAAATTTACATCTGAATATATTAAATAAAAGTGTTATAAAGTCAATAGTGGTGCGTATGTTATTTGTAATTAAGTTTCCAACCCCACTTTAGTTGAAAGACTACATACAGAGACTTAACAATTTAATTTGCATTTCTTCAGTTTATTATATTAGAGATATATAGAAATGTAAAAAAATTGATCTGAATCTGAATCAGTAAATATTGTATTTAGATTCTGCTTCTACAGGTTTTAACATTACTTTACACTTATAGATTCAATGTTGACACAAATACTGCGAGTTGAAGTTTGAGATGATTTTAATCTGTTTTACACAGTATTTTTTACTTTGTCTTCCAAAACAAAAGGTTTACTTTACAATATTAAGCTTGTGTTAATGTTTAATTGAATGACACTTAATTTTATTATTAGGAAAAAGTTTCTCTGCAGAAACTTTAGTGGTGTCACTTTATTGATGGTGTTTGATCATAATGATTTAGGAAAAATCTGTAAAATAAAGTGGTTCACTGTAGAAATATTAATGAAACTTTCTGTAAATTTATTGTTTTTACACTTTATTTGAATTAGGATATTTTACTTTACTTTTACGGTTTTTGTTCTGCAGCCGCTGCTGTCAGTCATTTGACCATTTTTTACGATTTTTTTTTTACAGTGTATATGCCAGACCGGAAACAGAGAAATCAGATTACAACACACACAGAGAGAAGGTACTTTTCACTCACCTGCGATATTTTACCTGTAAAACTAAGAATCTGACCTGAGGGTACCGTGGTGTCCAACATGGTAAGGGCTCATCCTGTTGGGAGCATGAATCTGTTCAGCCTGTTCTATAACAATATATACAACGTACCATTAGATTTTAAATTTGCCCTGATGGTGGCTGTAAAGAAAAAGTCATGGTGTCACCAAAGATCATTGGGGACGATCCTCTGTGGATCATGAATATCGGCAGCTAACTTCCTGGTCATTCGTCCATTGGTCTTTCAGAGTCCGTCCTTATACATCGGAGCACCTCGCAGCTCAGGTGCAAAGTGTTTATCTCGCTGTCGGCTCTGTTGTTACTGGTCTCTGTGGCTGATCTTCATTGCCGTCTCTCATCCCGAGCATCCATCCTCACAAATGTGCACCGTCTGGCACAATCCTCAGTGTGATGACAAAGCAACGCTGCTGGGTCCATATTTAATGTCAGCTGTAAAAGTGTCAACATGATCATCTGTCAAAGCCCTTACACGGTTTCAGAGCGTGAATGTTTGGAGCAAAGTTTATTTGGCTGTCAAATATAAGTAAAAAATGTGTTTTCTCTTCAATCTCAGAGGATAATTGTTAAAGAGACGAATGCATGTCTCTGTGTTGAAGACGACAATAATAATCCTGAGCTCTGAGTTAAGATTTATTGTCATGTGACTTGTATAAATCTAACTTCTGTGTTGATACCTATGGGCTGTAAATTTAACACAGAGATTTCCTTAATTTGACAAAGCAGGTGCCGGTTGGTTTCATTGTGAGGAGTGGCAGCTTTAAGTCCGGACATGCTGTAGGTGTCTGTTACATAAACATTCATGAAGGCTTTATTCAGATATGACAGGACTGTTGTAGAAACACCCACAATGCTCTATGATTATTGATTGGCTGGTGGAGGTGTGGCTTAATGTTCAGTAACCAGACAGTATAACCAAGCAGGAACATCCGGGGCTGAAAAATGAAGTGCTGAAAGCTGCAGTTCCTCTAACGACCACTAGAGTCTGGCTCCAACAGTGAGTCAGTCCCCATAGACTCCCATGTTAAAATGTCCAACTTTACAGCAGAAATAAACATGTTTACAGCCTGGTACAAAAACTGTTTTGGTCTCTAGAGCTAATTTCCTACTTCATGACACCTGTTTATATAACTCACCTGTTTATATAACTCACCTGTTTATATTTTATCAGGGACTAAAGTTATGGAGGATTGAGGGCGTTTGTTATATGTCATCTCTCAATAATCCAAAATCAATCAAATCAGCTCATTTACAGTTGTACATGTTTCCAAGTGAATTTAATCATCATGTTTCTCCTGATGTGAGACCTGCTGAGGAAAATGTGAATAAATGAGACAACACGATGCTCGTCCATTTTCTCCTCTACCTCTACGTCATCCTCATTTGAAGTTTCCTGAGAGCACTTCAGCTGCTGATGTAACATCTGTAAGCTTCACCCCACTTTTCTCTGGTGATATTTGCCTCTGTGATACAGTATGAACTCATAAATGAATCCACAGTTGAGTCTTTGCCTGCTGGCCTCAGGACAAATCTGCCAAGTCGCGCTAAATATCCAAACGCTGGCCTTTTCTGCCTCGGTGGAGAGAGACGTCGACACAATGGACGCTTTGCCGCGGTAACGGTTGACTCCCGTCTGACCCCTGAGCCGCGCTTTTTACTCCGAGCCCAGACGGCTTTGACATTTCTCTGACATTTAGCGTTGCACCGTTACCTCATAGAACTGAAAAGGGCCTAGTTACTGGCTCTCAGCAATCAATAGCCGGTTAGTTCATCCTGTAGCAGAGGCCCAGTGAGAAGGAGGCGCCTGTCTAATCGCATTAATCCCATCTATCATTTCTGCAGCTCAGCCAGTGATTTAAAGTATAAACCAGCAGGAGGAAGCAGCTCTGTTTTACAGGAGTCTCAGCTTCTTCTTTTGTTCCTTTCTCCTGTTTGTGTGAATGGTGTGTTTGTGTAATCTGACCTCTCTCTGAGGTGAGAGGTCAGATTACCTCTGTTGCTCTTCCTGAGGTTCTTCTTTTTTCTTTGTAAAGTTTTTTTCCTCCTGTGATTGGAGGATTTAAGGGCCGGGGGGCGTCGTGTCATGTGCCGCACAGACTGAGTCCAGTTTAAATCCCCTCGAGGTAAATTTGTTATTTGTGATGTTGGACTGTATAAATAAAATTGACTTTTGGTGAGAAGGTTGTTGAAAGTGAAAATCACCTCTCACAGTTACATATCAGCCCTTTGAGATGTTCTATAACAGTAATAACCACATTACTGAGAGTTTGCGGCCCAATCTTTGGCTTTTATCCCTGTGGAGATTCTGCAGCGGCTCAGGATGAAGTGGAAGTGGCTCTCCACTCTGCCTCTGAGAAATTGGGAAACAATTTTTTTCCTCCCAGAATTTTTAAAATGATTTCATGATTTTTTTTTTCATATATCCAGGACGGTGTGAAAGAATTCATCGCAGTCGGTTTGAATTTCTTTACACCCTTTATTTTCATCTCACTGATGCAGGATGAGCATATCCATCATCAATTATAGCTTATCAAGTTGTATTTTTACAGGAAGTTACCAGCTGGAACTATTTCTTATTCCCTTTTTACACCAAAATTAGCATTTATAAGCAGGTAGCCTTTTTTAAACGCGGGTAAACCTGCTAAAAAAGGCGATTGACTCCTTTCACACTACCAGCTGAGTTTGAGTTGAGACGCACACAACTGCAGGAAGCAATGTCATCACGTGCAGTTACACACACACACACACACACACACACACACACACACACACACACACACACACACACTCAAACACAGATGCAGACGCAGGGGAGAAAGAGTGAGCTGTTACCTGATGTGCAGACAGGTCAAACGGATCCGTCGTGTCTCATCTTGAAGGTTGGTGCTCCTGTAAAAGTGTGAAAGAGCCTCCGTAAGAGACACTTGTGTGTTTCTTAAAACTTATTTCGGGGGCTGCAGCTTCACTCTTCCATCCCCGAGTGCAGTGGTGACGCATTTGCAAGGGGGGGGGGGGGGGAAAATTAACAGTGTTCACCCGGGTGTTGTGTTTACATCATTGTCGATCGGCTGATAAATACCCATGTCTGTTTGACCCGGGTGTGAATGCCAGTTGTACCTTTTTCCACTGCAGACGAAGGCCTGATGTCGGCAGGTCTCAGTGGGTTTTTAGACCAGTGGAAAAGGGGCTTTAGCAAACAACAGGCAGGTGCAAGGACTTCTGAAAGTTTAGCAGTCACATTGAAGTTGGCAGGAAACTGGACACGGTACGAGCTGTTGGTCATCATGAAACACTTCCAGCACAGATCTCCCTCTAAAACCCATAACTGTCATTTTACCATTTTATGTTTGTGCGTAAATTAAAATGTAAAAATGTGTGAACCAGTGAACTTCTCTAGTTCCAACTGATCACTAAGCATCATTTAGAAAATGGGAAGATGCAGTTAAAAGGTTTAAAACATTTGTGTGACTTAAAAAGTGTTTGAACTTGAGTGAAACATTTGATTGAATCCCAGAGCTTTATGAATCATAAATGTACAGAGACATAAAGAAAGAGGAGGGAGCGACTGGAGGGAGTTCAGACGAAGGCTGAGGCTCACACACACACACGCACACACACACACACACACACACCGTCTGTGAAAACTGTAAAGGAGAAAAGTTTTGACGGCTGAAATGCGTAACCTGACCCCGCCATCAGAGGACGTTTTCATCTGCGTTTTCATTTCACGAGTCTATATGCTTATTACAGTGTCTGAGCTGATTTACAGTGTGAAAATCAAACACTTGACTCCGGAGTCTGGTTCAGTGATGAGACAGGTGAAGGCCAGAGCAGGGCGGAGCGTCTCCACCGCCGGGCTGAAAGGACGCCCCTGGCAACAAATCCTCGCTTAAATGTGGGCAGTGATTCTGTCCTTTCCTTTAACAGCGAGGGAGAAATGTCCTTTTCAAAATACATCAACTGTTCAACAAGTAGACAAAGCTTGCCATTATCCTCTTGTCACCTCACCTGAGCTGTGCAGTGCTGCAGCAGATAATAAGCTGCCGAGGTGCCTCTGAGTCACACTGACTCTCCGAGGTTCACGCTGAAAGTCTCTGATGATGATTCATTTTTCACCACCACTTGTCCTCCGTCTCCTCCTGGGAATCAGGAGTTAAGGAGGACCAGACAATGAGCCATGAAAGGTCTTTTGGGGTCCAGATAAAGTCAATATTCACCTTCCAGAGGAAAAGACTCGAACCTGAAGGCAGGAAGTTTGAGTTCAGCTGCTTTATGTCCATGAAATGAACCATCACCCCCTTCACCATGTCGAGTGAAGAAGAACTCATAGGACTAAACATGGACTCAGCGTCTGTATATATAGACGTATTGATACCCTTCACACACAACTAGTTCATGAGTAGATCAAACCTCAATACTCTTCTTCATGAACAGTATAGGGTTCTTACTTGTGAGACGCAAGTGCCTGTTCATCAGAGCTGAGGACTCGCTGTCACTCAGTCCGATTGCGAGGAACAGATTTTTAATATTAAAAAGAACGAGCCTATAGATCGTCTGAGCAGCAGGTCGTTATGACATCATAGTTAGGTTTTGTTGCTAGGCGATATCTAGTGGTCGTATTAATGATGACAGGAGCAACGGGAGCAAAGTGTCGGTGATGTAGTATAAAGAGAGACAAATTCCACGTAAGGAGGAGGTGGTGGAGAAGGTCGTTCAGGTTGGAGGTCGTTCAGGTTGGAGGTCAATCAGGTTGGAGGTCGATCAGGTTGGAGGTCGATCAGGTTGGAGGTCGGAGGTCGATCGGGTTGGAGGTTGATCAGGTTGGAGGTCGATCAGGTCGGAGGTCGATCAGTTTGGAGGTCGATCAGGTTGGAGGTCGATCAGGTTGGAGGTCGATCAGGTTGGAGGTCGATCAGGTTGGAAGTCGATCAGTTTGGAGGTCGATCAGGTTGGAGGTCGATCAGGTCGGAGGTCGATCAGGTTGGAGGTCGATCAGGTTGGAGGTCGTTCAGGTTGGAGGTCGTTCAGGTTGGAGGTCGTTCAGGTTGGAGGTCAATCAGGTTGGAGGTCGATCAGGTTGGAGGTCGGAGGTCGATCAGGTTGGAGGTTGATCAGGTTGGAGGTCGATCAGGTTGGAGGTCGTTCAGGTTGGAGGTCGATCAGGTTGGAGGTCGGAGGTCGATCAGGTTGGAGGTTGATCAGGTTGGAGGTCGATCAGGTTGGAGGTCG
>NW_019525481.1:121559-155868 GCF_002814215.2 Seriola lalandi dorsalis
TCAGGTTGGAGGTCGATCAGGTTGGAGGTCGATCCGGTTGGAGGTCGATCAGGTTGGAGGTCGTTCAGGTTGGAGGTCGATCAGGTTGGAGGTCGTTCAGGTTGGAGGTCGATCAGGTTGGAGGTCGATCAGGTTGGAGGTCGTTCAGGTTGGAAGTCGATCAGGTCGGAGGTCGATCAGGTTGGAGGTCGGAGGTCGATCAGGTTGGAGGTTGATCAGGTTGGAGGTCGATCAGGTTGGAGGTCGATCAGGTCGGAGGTCGATCAGGTTGGAGGTCGATCAGGTTGGAGGAGTTGTTGGTATTAAGAGATAATCAGCTGTGGAGGTTTGAGTGTTTGAGCTCCAGCTGTGAGCGACCTGCCTGTGACTGTGTCTGATAAACTAAGACTTGAACCTTGAACCGACTCGGAGCAAGAGTCCAGATCAGGAGAAGCAGGGTAGAAAATGAAATGACTAACTCTCCCCTGCGGCTCAGGAGCTGTCATGGTGCCCTTCAGCAAGGCATCACCTGACACAGCAGAGCTGCTCACTGACCAACAGCGTCAGACTGAGGCTGTTCTGATCAACCACCAGTCTGATGAAGGAATAAATAAAGGTTAATTAAACCCCCAGAGAGAATCATGACAGTCAGCACATCACATACAATAAGACCTTCTATTTATCACACAGCTCTGTCATACCACCGCTCACGTGTGTGTGTGTGTGTGTGTGTGTGTGTGTGTGTGTATGATGTTTAGAGGCTGGCCTTGTTAGACAACGACCTTCACGGTTCCTCGGTTGCCTGTCCATGACGGCTGGCAAAACGTCCCCATGACAACCTTTAAATCAGCCCGCAGCCTCTCGTCTCACGGTCAATAAGTCACATCATCTCCTCTGCTGAGAATACAGGCTCTTTATCCCACGTTGTCAGCACCCACAAGTCTCTGCTCAAGACGTCCGCAGACCGATCTCAACATCTTTAACCCTCTTTACGCTCCCAAATATCATGTTGTCTTCAGAGCGTCATCAGTCCTCGCTGCTTTGAGCCACAGACACGTTGTTTCCTGTTGAACTACAGCGTCAGTTCAGTCCACCTGAGCCGTTTACTTCCATCCATAAAATAATAAAGTTGGAAAAGATTTGGATAGTCTCACCTTCTGCCTGGCGCATTGCTTATTCCATCTGTACGTATATCAAACGATTCTCATCCGCCATCTTTGTTGGTGACGTCAGCAGGAGGAGGCGCCGGTGGGTGAAGTCACAGCCAATCAGAGTGTCTGATTCGGAGGCTTGGCTGTGAGTTGCTCCTAAAGAAACCAGATTATTCTGAGTTTATCGTTTGGATAGAAAAGTCTTTCCCATCTTGAGTTATGGAGTCAGTCGTCCCATGTATCCAGGTGCAGGGCCTGCAGGTGTGGGACTCTGGGCCGAAGCATGATGCAGATAAAACACTGTCCCAAAGAAAACAACAATAATAAGAAACAGAAACATGAACAACTTTCTATTTTATTTTCCTTCTTTGTTTTGCAAAGTTGTTTCCGAGAAAATACCTAAAGTTGTGTTTGTGTTTTATGAGCTAATATTCCTTTACTACAGTGTTTATTGAGTCACATATATAATTAGCTGAGCTTGTGCTGAGTTTGTGACTAAAACTTTATGATATTGTAAAAAAAAATTACAACTTTATAAGGCAAAACACAAAGGCATGCAAAAAGGTGTAAATGTGAGTCTCCATCGAGACTGATACACTATTAACAACCAGTCATCATCATCATCATCATCATCATCATCCCGCCGGCTGAGGTAAAAAATGCAAAATAAACGGCAGCAAATTAAAGCCTGCAGCTCGCCTTCATCGTCAGCCTGCAGCGGGGAAACGCATTAGGGCTCAGAGGATTGTGATGTTCTCGGAGAATTAGAATAACAATGAGAGTCAGGTTGACGTGGAATCAGGCGACAGACTCCATCATGTCTGATGTTAATAGCCGGCAGATACTGACGCTGTGTTTGTGCTCGGCTGCTGATTTCCCCCGAGGAGCCTGAAATAATTCGGCTAATCCTGCAGCCTCCTCCATCACCGGCACGTCGCCGTCTCTCTGCTCAGGTGTGTGTTTGTGCCTGTGGGTGAAGAATGTACATTTTCAAGTACAGCCTGCGTGGGGGTTTCCGTCGAGGCGTGTGCTGTAGTTACACGCTGTAACTCCAGGGATGTGTCTGAAGTGTTGACAGAGGCCTTTTATTCTGACATGACTCCATTTGTCTCCTCTTACGACTTTGTTTTCGGGCGTTTAATCGTGAGCTTTTCGCCGCTTTGTGTATTTCCCCCGTCAGACTCAAAACTGATCCTGTCCCAGGCTGAGGTGAGAGACGGCAGCTCACTGAGTGTTGATGAGGGTCTCTGGAGACCGCCTGGCTCACGAGGTGCCGACATACTTCACCGAGTTCATATGCAAACTGTCTTTCTGTTATTTTCTTTTTTTTTCTGGTCTTGCCGGGAAGAAATATGAGGTTTGTAATTATTGTTTGGCTTCATCATTTTCTCTGCAGCTTGGTGGGAAAATTACCAGTCGGCCGCTCATCCGACAAAAAAAGGTATTTTATTATAATTTGAAAAAGACACAAAAGCAACCAAGTGATTTATTCCTCTAACTCTGATAAACTTTGAACAATATTTTTCCTGTTATTCTATTAAAAGTCTAAAACCTGGAGGTAGAGTTCTGCATGCAAAACATGAAAGCTACTGAAAGTCATTTGATGTTAGTTGCATCGCACTCCTACGCACAAGCGCACCTTCGTATCTCTGTCTGACTCAAGCAGCTGATCTGCAGAGTAATACAGAGCTTGTGATTAGTAAATACAGAGTTCTTGCAGATGTCCCTGTCCACAGCAGCTCATCACTCAGCTTCTGCACCGGTGATCCTGCTGCTTCTCATCATCTCAATCTACTTCACACTAACACACCGACTGTAGATAAGAACCTCACACAAGTATCGCTGTAAAGCTGCATGATGTCAGCCAGTGTTTTTGCAAAGTCATCGTGGCACACTCTTTAACTGTGGAGGAAGGAAGGAGTTGGTTTATTAGTTGATCGGTTGTGGAGCTCACACACGATTGGCTGATTACAAGGCTCCTCCTCCCAGATAAAAGTTCACATATTTAGAAAAGTGACATCTGGATGTGACATCACATGACCTGCAGCTGTTTGACGATTCCTGGCTGTGTGGGAGTTTCATCTCACGCTGGCAACAAACTGGAAATACTGTAGATAATGTATACCGTCATGCTAACGCAGCGAATGTGAAGAGGAGAGAGGCGGCGGAGGAAGAGGAGGAGGAGGAGGAGGAGGAGGAGACAGTTAGTGAGGTTGTAATTTTCTGCTCTCTAACTGGCACTGATCAGAGCCCCCGGGACATCACAGATACATTTGATTTAGTCATCCACACTCTGCAGAATCATCACAGGACCACGAGTGAGGATGACGGACGTGTCTTCCTCTTCCCCAACAGATATATTTCACCGGTGGTGACAGATCAGATTCTTTGAGCTCATCTGATGCGTCGGACTCGGCCGAATCGATTAAGAAATTCCACCAGAATAAACGGGTCCATTCCCAAACGTCACCCTGTGCGGCAGGTGTGGACCGACTCCCTCTAAAGGGAGAAAATGTGGCACGATGTCCAGATTATCTGCTCTGTGCCTCTCTGTCTGATCAGAGTTTGTTATTGACCAGGTTTATCACGCTGAGTTAAAGGCCGTCCTCTGATCTAGTATCTGTTCCGTCACGACGGACCTGCAGCAGAGAACCAGGTGAACTGCACAGTGTTTTATGCAGTTTATTTTTTTTTGACCAAGAGTTTAGCCTCAGCCCACTGGGTTTGGATTTGTCTACCTGTTCTGCTTGGTCGCCCGTGTACCGACCCTGCCTGAGTTAAAGACCCCGCCTCTGATCGCCTCCAGCTCTTCCTCAGGGATCCCGAATCGTTCCAAGGCCAGATAAGATATATAGTCTCTCCAGCGTGTTCTGGGTCTAACCAAAGGCCTCCTGCCCTCCATGAATCACCGCCTGAACACGGCGGAGGGGTATATGGAGCCATTAGCCCCTGGGGCGGTCACCCTATAGGCAAATTGGTTGCAGGGTAGAGGCCAGACTAAGAGCGAATCAGAAACCACCTGAAGATCGGCATCTCGTCCCGGATTAGGAAACCAGGACACTCTCCTGGAGCCAGACCAGCCGGACCTTTGGGCCCAGCACCTGCAGGGATACACGCCGGGTCAGGGTGTGATGGAAGCCGGGCGGCGGGCAGCGAATGAAATAAATGCATCAATGGATACGATGACTAAGAGACAGATGCTTCAACGACATCTTCACGTCATGTGTGAACTTTTCTTTCCGCTGCAGACGGACGCGTCGCGGTTGTAAATTCGTCCCTTTGATCAAAGAGTTGAGAACATTTACAGTTGATGCAGAAGTTGGCAAATGATTCCTTGAAGCCTTTAATCTGCGACAAAGATGTACTATAAATATGTTTGTGTCTAAGTGCTGTGTTTCATCCCTGTGTGTGTGTGTGTGTGTGTGTGTGTGTGTGTGTGGGAAGGTTAATAGGGCTGTGTGCGGGGGCAGAGAGAGAATGAGTTTTGGATGAGTCCCATTTGTAGCGCATCATTACTCCCTGGCTCGCGGCTCCGTCCTCAGACAGGCTGATCTATAAATACAACTGGTCCGGACTCCGATGTGACGCCGCACGAGGCCGCGCTCAGAGAGAAGCACGACCGAGCGACAAGAGCTAATAAACCCACAAACAAACAAACAAACAAACAAACAGCGCAGAGGAAAAACCGGCAGAGGGACGGGGGATATTCTGGGAAACTTAATGACTCGTCAGTTGTTTTGACTCAGCGAGCTCCATCAGTGAGAGAGCTGCTGTGTTTGACGGCAGAGCTGAGTGACAGATTGTAAAATGAACATGATGGCTCACGATGCAAATAACAGACTCACCACACAGCATGCACATGTCAAAACAGCCGAGCCTTTTGTTTCCTGTGTGAAACGACGGAGGTGATCGACACACTGATAAAAGCCACCGTCCTCTGTCCCAGCTGCTGTACCTTCATTTCTCTTCTCAGACTTCTGGGCTCCGTCACAAAGGAACGTTTTCACTTGCAGAAACACCTTCACACTCCTCTCTAACAAAGATAATAAAAGCATTTCCTTGAGCCTCAGCTGCAGCAACTGGCTCATCACGAGAGAAACTATTCATCCCGACCGATCAGTCTCTCCATCACAATATCATCTCTTACCCAATCTGAGAAACCTTGGTGTCACGTTTGATGACCGGCTCTCCTTCTCTGACTGACTGTCTCGTGTCGTGTCTCTGCTCTGTCCAACATCAGAAACACCAGGTCTCTTGGTCCAGACCTTCGTTCTCTCTCCTCTGGTGGACCTGCCATCATGCACAGTGAAACCCTTACAGATGTCCCAGAATGCAGCAGCACATCTGGTCTTCAGGTGTCACATTACTCCACTGGCTCTACCTCATATTCAAGTCCCTAACGCTGCCGTCAGAGTGACTTCTGGGTCTTGAACAATCCTTCAGCTTTACGCTCCCTGTCAGCCTCGGTCTGGTATCACCATCCCTGCAACTCAGTCCAGACTGTTCTGGTCTGTGGGTCTGAACAAGCTCAAGTCTGTCAGAGCAGAAGACAGGTCTCCTCTCCTAACACCTCCAACACCCTGACACGTCTAATGAGCTCTTACTGTGAACTTCTTTACCTGATCTCCTTCACCTGCTGAACAGATGTAGCTCCTCCTGCTCCGGAGCTTCAGTGACGTCCCTCATCTGTAAAATAAGTAAATGTAAAATCATGTGACAAAGGTGTAATACGTCCATGAGACCGACCCTGAAGTAACATGTTTCTTTAAGACGTAGAACTGTGAATGATTCTGTTTACCTGGATCTCACCTATTAAACAAAACAGCTGAGTCCGGCCTCTCTGCAGAATACAGGATAGTGTGTGTGTGTGTGTGTGTGTGTGTGTGTGTGTCAGAGCGTCTGAAAACCTCTGAGAGAAATTGAATTACGCCGAGAGAGGATGAAAAAAAAACATTGGTTTAATAATAAAGAACAGACAATCATTGTTGGGCTGGAAAATGGATTCCATTTGTGTCGGAGGCACATTTCATTGTGACTCAGACAATGACTGACACAGTTCATGGTACCGAATTCATCAATTAATTTGCATCCACCTCCGTCCATTCACATCCTCCTCTCTGCTCTCTTCTTCTTCTATTGTACTCGAGGCGGCTGTGATTTTTTTTTCATGTCGTCTCTGAGCGTCACCTCTCCATTTTTAATCAATGACTTCAGGACTAAAGATAGCGCCGCGCTTCAATCCAGTCAAAGAGCCGCGGCTCTGTTATTGAATTATTCTATCAGTTTTCTGTCTCCGTCATGAAGAACACGTCCCATTGTCAGGAAATAGATTCTCATTTGGAGGATCTACATGGGAGAGGAGGAGAAGAATGGCTCTGTCATGTCATCGCCTGCGGCCATTGTTACTTTGTCCACGTTCAGATTGACTTTAAATAGAGGATAACATCAGAGGGCGATTCACTTTAAGGCCTCTGTCAGGTGGAAATATGATGAAGTGCAATTGTCCCCCAGTTTAAAGCAAAAATGATTTATCATTTGTCCAAAGAACTGCTCCATTATCGTGATCAGAGGTGGTGACTGTGGCTAAATCAAGGAACTTCTTTAAAAAGAAAAGGTACAGATGTTGTAGGAAAGTGAAATACATTCATTATTAAAGAATAAAAAAAACCTAATTCATGCAGCATTGTGTTTTTTTTAAATGTATTTGCAGTTGCAGATGAGTCGTACGTTGCATAAACTAAAAGTTAATTAGGTGAAAATCGGTCCCTCATGCAGAACAGCCACTGTGTCTGCTCTGATTGCACTTTTACAATATAAAAGTTTAATCTAATCTGTTTTATTCTATATTTCTAATTTATATTATGCTAGCTTTTATTGCTGAGTCGACCGGATTCTTGTCCAACACATTTCATTGTACCGTTAACCTTGTGTAAACCTATACGACGAATAACCTTGAACTCGTTTGTCTGTACGTGTCAGCCCTGTGATAGACTCAAAGACTGTAAATAAAGATGGCCGTAGCCTCTGTGACGCCACCCGCAGGTTTCTGGACAGCTCAGAGTGAGCTGCTCCACCGTCGCCATCTTGGCACTGTGTGACTCCGCCCCTTCGCTCCCGGCTAATCCAAATTTTAACAACAGAGTCTGTTTTGGTTTGTGTGTCGGTTTGACCACGTGTCAGTTCAGCCATGTTTAAGAGTCTGTGTGAACTTTGACCCAAATGATCTAAACACGTTTCATCATGTTGTGTAGAGTTTATGGACCTACAGCACGTACAGGTGAACACCGTCACCTGCAGTGAAGACACATGGAGCCTCGGCTCGACAGAGAGGAAACACATGTAGGTGCAAAGATGAGGATTATTGACTTGAATCTCTTTGGAATCAGTCAACAGAAAATCTATTTTTATTTTCCATTTTTATAAAAGTCAAAAGGGACAAAAAAATGTTTCCAGCTTGTGAGATGTGGAAATGTTTGTTTTTTTTAAAAGCTGAAACTCATTTTAAAAATCACTGCTTCAAAAAAAAAAACTGTAAATGAAAACATGATTGTTGTTGATCTCATCTCTGTGCTGTTTTATACTGTGTGTGTGTGTGTGTGTGTGTGTGTGTGTGTGTGTGTGTATAAAAGTGCTTACCAGGAGAAAATCGTCAGGTTGATGAGCCCACAATGACCCCCATCTCCTCACCCGGTCACCTGCTGACATGCACAGGAAAGTGGGATGGGATCGTACTGTGTGTGTGTGTGTGTGTGTGTGTGTGTGTGTGTGTGTGTGTGTGAGCTCATTCTCAGGTTTATCTTGTTGTGATTTCCTGGATGTTATGGCCTGATTTTGATGATAACAGCCCTCCGTCAGCAGTCTGCAGAAAAACCTCCTATAAGCATTTTTGCCCCTTTGGTACCAAGTGAGCTTCAACAGACTCTCCCCCACCACACACACACACACACACACACACACACACACACACACACACACACACACACACACACACACACAGACTTTTGTGGATGCTGCTATATATTAAACTTGATTAGTTTCCTGATCTCTGCCGCTGGTTGTTCTCCACATTTCAGCTGCTTCTAATGAAACTGAATTAAAAACAAATTTATTGCAGCTCAACAGCTGAAGTTTACATTAACTGTTTGCTTTTAAAATGTTATTCAGAGGAAACACACAGGCCTTCATTAAAACAAATGCAATTAAAAACCTCCAAACAAAAACCTTTATTTCTAATTCTCCCTGTTTTAAATTCATGTATTTGATTGTATCTTAATCTTATTAAGACGCCTGATTGTTTCCTGTTCGCTGCTGTTTTCTCTTGGTCATAGAGAATCTGTCATAATGTAGATTATGCAGCATTTTAATCACTACGATAAAGTTTTTCTCATCACTGTTCAACTGCTTTTAGATTAACACACACACACACACACCACCTGTGCATGTGGACAGGTATATGTGTGTGTTGCAGCGGCCCCCTGCTGTGCCTGTAAACAGCTGTTGATGGATCTGAGGAGCAGCAGTAAGTGGAAGGTAAACACGCTGCTCGCCGCCTGATGGAAGACTTGTTATCCACACTGGAGGCCGATGGAGACGCCTCCGCCCCGTCCCTCCTGAGTGTCTGTGCGTCCTCTCTGTCGCTCGCCTCTTCAGTCGACGCTGATGTCAAACATTCAGCTCGGAGTCTGATCAGAGAGAAACTTGGACTCTCTCTCTCTGGCTGAGCCGCCTCGGTCGTTCACTCGGCTCAGCGTTCGGTCGACTGAGGAGAGAGTGAAGGAGATTTATGGCTGATGTCAGTCTGTTGCTCATATTTGCAGTTTTGTAGTCTGAGTCTGTAACTACTCGAAGCTCGTGAGGATCAGAACGAATACCGGCAGGTGAATCCAGAGCTGGAGCTCCTGGATCAGCTTCTTCTTCACCTCAACGGTTTACAGCACCTTCTTCATCAGTGACGCTGCACTGATCCACCTGTCAATCATCCACTCCATCCCGCCTTCACCTGTGAGCAAGACCCCGAGACACTCAGGACCTGTTCTGGTCTGAACTGGTGTGAACTGGTCCGAGCAAGTCTGAACTGGTCCGAGCAGGTCTGAACTGGTCTGAACTGGTCCGAGCAGGTCTGAATTGGTCTGAGCAGGTCTCAACTAGTCTGAGCAGGTCTGAACTGGTCAGAGCAGGTCTGAACTGGTCCGAGCAAGTCTGAACGTCTGAACTGGTCTGAACTGGTCCGAGCAGGTCTGAACTTGTCTGAACTGATCTGAGCAGGGCCTTAAACTCCTTAACTAGCAGAAACTCCTAAAGAGAGCAGTCTGGAGCAGTTTTCCAGCAGAGAACCGTGACCTCTGACCTGGCGGTGCTGACCCTCGTCCAAACCGCCTCAGTCTCAGCTGCAGATCGTCGCAGCGCAGCAGATTATAACCAGAGTTTGTTTCACACATTTATCTGATCTTTGTGCGTCAATTCAAGCTGCTGGAGATGTTTGTAGTTTGTATTTGTCTTTGTCGTGTTTGTGAAGTGACGACTGAAAACTACCAGATGATGCACTCGCTCACACACACACACACACACACACACACACACACACACACCTCCGTCCGTCCTCAGATAACAGGATTGGCAGTGATTACAGGGTTAAATTGGGTTGTAATCTTCAGGCCTGGCTCAGATACAGGACTGCAAAATCCTCCAATCCAGTCCTGAGCTGCCCCTCCCCCCACCACTGCCTCAACAGTTCAATTAATCAGTGTGTGTGTGTGTGCGTGTGTGTGTACACACAGTATTGTAGTTCTGGGTTTCGAGTGAACAGGTGTATAAAAAGCTGAAAGAAAGACAAAGAAAAGAAATCCAGACAAATAAAAAGGTAAACAGTGGTTGCCATGGCTGCAGTCAGTGAGTTTAATAAATCATCATGATGGTCTGAACTCTTCAGAAATATGAAACGTGTTTTTAAAAACTGACATTGAAGAGTATGAACACGTTTCACATTCAGTCGGGGTTATGAATATCAGAGCAGGACCTTGTGTCCTCTCTTTCAGCTCCGGCCCTGGTGGTTTTAGTCCATTCATTATCGTTTATTATTAAATAAATATAAAATACAACACATAAATCATTTAAAAAATAATCTCTCTGATTTGTGCATTAGGTAAAAGAGGACAACGTGTGAATTCAGGCGAAGCGGGGAGGACCACATGAATCGCAGCAGGTGATATCGCTAACGGAGGTGAAGCGTGTGATTTCCTTTTTTCCCTCCTGATCACTGAGCGCTCGGTTCCCACAGAAAAGCCTCTGGGTCAGAGCGACCGCTGAGCTCTGAGAGGACTGTCGGAGCCGGAGCGTTAATTTCACAGCCACCGTCGCCTCTGTAATGTCCGGTGACAGGTACTCAGGTGTTTGAGTGGTTCAGTTTCAAGTCGCCGCGTTGAGACGACGACGCCTTTGACTTCACAGCTGGAGGTCTGATCAGCTGCTGCAGAAAATGTCTGAAATGAATCGAGAGTGGGTGATCGTTTCTGCAGCTGCTGTGCCTTTTGTGTAATCCAGTTTCCCACCTGGAACCTTTACTGTACCAGTCGGGAAAAAGAAAGAAGAAATGTCCTTTGCCTTTGAAATGTTGAACTGCATTTTTATTCCTGGGAAAACAGAGCTCGATGGTTCAGACGGCGACAGACGTCAGAGGAGATAAACCCTTTGATTTAGTTTATTACAGCGACTCTCCCAGTGACACACGGGTCAGAACTTTGGTATTTAATTGTTCATCCATCAGTCAGTTTTGTTTTTAAGGGTATATAAGAACATTACAGCCTCACTGAGCTGCTAACGTCGAGTCATGATTTTCACTTTTATGAGAGCGTATTAAAAAGTCACCCGTCGTGACCCTGTGATTAAATAACTGCACATAAAACCAGATATAAGACCACAGTAATTCCTCCAGACCCCAGTCCCGGTCCTGACCCCAGTGACCCAGTGCTGCTGATTCCCAGTCTCTGCAGGAAGCTTGTGACATTACCCAGAAACAAGAGTTTAATCTGTAAAAGACATTTATTACAACAAGTAAACAAGGCGGGAACTGAACAAACTGACCCAACACAATGACAACAGGGGTAAAGATGGACACCAACTTTAACTAAATGCTAAGCAACGCTAACTGAACCCAAAACAACCACGGTAACTCAAAGACAAACAAACAAAGATTAAGATAACAGGAAACTGCCTGTGTCACGGCACAGAGTTCAAATGTGTGCACTCCATATAAAACAATGAGAGGTTGAACTCATCGTGTGTGACACACTGTCACACTTTATAACTTCATCACACGAGTAGATGATGTGAGTTTGCATATTAATTAAAAACTGCTTTAACTCCTTAACGCTTTTAATCTAATGGCTTCAATCTGATATCAGACACGACACTTGTTGCTTTAATCGCTAATTGTTTTCACTAATTGTCTCCCGGGGATTACAGATCTCCAACGACCAAGCGTGGAGCCACAGCATGGAGGTCGTGTTCAAGGTGGCGCACCATCGCCTCTACACTCTGCGTTGCAGGAAATGCAGCTTGTACAGGAAACACCATCCAAAGGAGCGTCAGGTTGCACTTCCAGCCGCTGTGGAGATCTTTTTTCGGACCACCATCGGTGCATGTGCTGCAGCCTTCATTTCTTTGTTTGCTCCTATAGTTGGAGGTAAACAGAGCTGGTCCACATGACTGGTGATAAATGTCACGCTCCTCTTGTCAAAACAATCTCGCTCGCCGTGACTTCCTGTAGATATTGTTTTCCAGATGTACAGGACTACATGATTTACAGGTAGCATAATGTTTCTGCTTGAATCAGAGAGAGAGAGAGGAAAGGAAGGAAGAGAGAGATACGAGGCCGCCCTTGGGGGAAATCGCCCCGCATCGCCTCGGCTGACAACACGACGCCGCCGAGATTAACTCTGTGAAAAGCCGTGGAAAACATCCCTCCCCAGCACCTCTCCACAGGCCATTAATCTGAGATGACACGCGGAAGACGGGGTGCGAGGCGGAGGCTGCGGGTGACGGCTGTGACTGAAAAAGAAAGAGGCGGTGACATTTATTTCCTGAGATATTGGCACTATCATCTCCTCGCTCGCTGTCGTGTTTGTTCAGAGCGTTCAGTAAATGAATAGGCGATGAAGTGTGTTCCAGTCTATAAATGTTTCTATACGAGCCCTTGTTGAAGTTGTCACGGACAGCGATGCAGGAGGAGGGGGAAGGAAGTTGTATCGATGCTTCTGAAGTAAGTGGGAGGGAGCCGCAGTGTCACTTGTGTCGTCCTGAGGCGACACAGACCCACACAATCTGATTTAGCTGCTGAGAACAAGAAGACGAGGAGTGGAGTTTGACTGGGCTGCACACACAGTTTGTCAGCGACGATACGTGGGAGCGGGAGAGACTTTATCACTTCAGTGAAGTCTAAAGTGAAGTCTGTCAGTGTGAGTGTCGTGAGTGCGCTGCTGTTTCACATGATGTGAATACACTCAATAATCCTGGTGACTTGTTTCCTGTTGGTTAAAGTTAAAGATCCCTCCCTCCACATGTCTGACGCTGGTTTCCTGCCGCAGTCCAAACCGGCGGTGACTCGCCACCTTTCCTGCGTTGATTTGATGCAGGTCTCAGGTGTAGTTACTTCCTGGTTAAAACTGGGCTGAGTCTGGTGAAACGTGAAGGAACCAGGCGTCGCATTAATCCAGTATTTCTGGCGTCACGCTCAACGCAGGCAGGAGGCGACGAAATTCCCCTCGACAGTGTGTTGAAGAGTTACAGACTTCACTTGTCTTGTCGACTTCTGATCGCTCCTGAGAGAGATCTTCCCCCGACTTCACGACTCCGGCTGAAGTGCTGCTGCTAACCGAAGCAGAGCGCGAGTTCAGCCGTCAGAACAAAAATTAAATCGGCCACTAGAGGTCGACTGTTTGAGGCAAAGATGCAAAATCTAACGGCAGTCGCCTCCGCAGCAGGTGAGATTAAACCAGATAAAATCCACAGAGGAAGGTTGGAGTTCAGGAATTTCTTGTGAATGGTTTGTTTGTCTTAATTGTAAGTGTCTAATTCTGTTAATTGCAGGTTCAGTGTCTCGTTTCTGAATATTAAATTCAACTAAGCTGTTTCTCATCCTCATTAATAATGAAAGTTTTTACAACCCTGTCAAAATGACGCAGCCTCGGGTACGTACGTTACTGAACGTGTACGGTGTCTTACTAACGCCACGCCCCCACATGGTTCTACTTTTCACACTTCACACCCGACCGATGTGACGCCACCTGAGGACATTTATCGGACGTCTCCTTGGAGACACTGACCAGTTCCTCTTTAATTCTCCCCCAGACGATGAATCCTCTCCACAGCGCCACCTCAGGAAAAACCTCTTTAAAGCTTAAAGAGTTTAAGACACGTCTGGTTTTCTCTCGTGTCCCTCGATCCGCTGGAGTCTGAGTCTGAAGGACGCATCAGCTTTGTCCACTGAAAAGTTCGGTGTCTGTGAACACTCACGCTCGGAGACACGTGGCAGCTGCTGTACGAGTTCGCAGCCCGGATGTGTTCCCGATGTGTTGGTGGGTGGATGCGGATGCTCCACGCTGTTCACTAAGCTGTTGGCCTGTTTTCTGATCTGAAGGGCCTTTGGCTTGATGGCACTTTGCTGCTCAATTAGTCTAATGAGAGGAGGCAGCGTGATGTCACAACACAGAGAGCCAGTCTGACTGCGGGGCGGGACGTTCCAGCTGCCGCTTCATCACACCGTGTCAGATAACGCAGCGTTTGATAAGAGTGAGCCCAACGATCCTTTTAAATCATCAGATCTGAGCTCCGGAGCGAACAGCAACTCCACCTGCTCTCGTCTCCTGACCTTCACTTTCACCTTTGCACAACCTGGTTCCTCCATAAAAAACAAAAAGGGACTAAATGAACTTCCTCTCCCGAGTGTTGGTGTATTAAAAGAAGCGGCTGAAAGTGATTTATTCGTCTGCTGTCCTCGTTCTGCTGAAGGGACTTCCTCTTTGTCTTGGCTCAGAGACGCAGCGGGCGTGAATATAAATGACTTAATCAATTTCAAACGCCACAATTGGTGCTCCCACGCTGTTGGCCTGGAAACGATGAGTGCAGATAAGACTCGCTGACAGGCGTGCAGCGCTCTGTCGAATCACCAGAGGCCTCGGAGGCGCTTCAAACGCCTCTGGACAGAGTCGTGCTCAAGGGCCCTTCAGAGTGATGCTACTGGGAACAAACACTTAGAAACAGTTTTAAACCGAACTCCTGCACTCGTTAAGGTTTCTCTGTGGTCTCGTGATTTGTGGCTCATTCCTTGTAATCACAACCTCTCCTCTGTTGCACGTCAGTCCCTTCACTCGCTCATGTTCTCTGGCTGTTTGTCTTTACTGATGTTATTCTGTCTCTTTTCTTTCCCAGTGTCATCCACTTCCGCTCAGCGTCGCTCCATCAGGACGAGCAAAACAAGCCGCGTTTCACCAGTTGAAGCTAAAAATAATAATAATCACTCAGAGCGATACTGACGTGGAGGCAATGTCTCTCCTCACATCTGATCTCAGAACAGCTTTCTGTCCCATAAATGATCAGATGCTTGTTCACAGTCACCATGTCACTTACTGCCCTCTTGTGGCAGCAGCAGGCTGTTGTTGCTTGAAGCTAGCTCGACTATCAGCTGTTGTATCTGTAGCTTCTGTCATTTTCGTGGGCGTGACCGTGTCCCAGTGACCAAGGCCGGAGCTCGTATAGCAGACAGGACAGCAGCCTTTCTTGGAGCATCGAGAGTAATCCTGGGATGTTTGACGGGTGCTGTTAAACGTTAAGAGGCAGCAGCAGCAAGTAAACGAGCGAATTACACTGATTTATCATCTGTGTGAGTTTGAGACAGAATATTGTTAGTTAGCCAGTTAGTTAGCGGTTAGCAATGTAGCTGTGAGTGCACAGTGTGATGTATGTAAACTTTAGGCGGTTTATCAATAAATAAATGCCACGAAACATCAAGACCAAAGTTCCCGCCTTTCCCCTGCTCTTCAACTGCAGTCCAGACAATGAGCCAGGTGAGATTCACAACACTGAGGCAGGTAAATACAGGATTCTTCACTTTTTCCTCTATAGTGCACATTTGATGTATTTACTGTCAGTTCAGAAAAATAAGAACATCATGAGACAGAACAGACCCTGAATTCAGAGAAGAGATTTGTATGTTTTAGTCTGCTCCTAACTTGGATTTTATGATTTATGGATTTGCAGGGATCGGGCAGGATAGGAAAGATGGAGGAGGATGTGGTGTGCTACCTTTAACAGAGAGGGGATTTCTTATAGTGAAATAATCAGGAGTATGTGATAGTGGAAGGACGGGCAGGTAATAGAGGATTTGTTGGATGAAAAGACTTTAGTGAGCTTAAGTGATGGTAGTAAAACCAGAATAAAGATCGATTCAGGGAGGGAATCAGTCCTTAATCCTACACTGGTGTCAAATAATATCATGACTGGAAGTCTATAAAGAAGGAACCAGAGGGAGCGACTGTTAGCCTGGACTATGCAACGTAAATATATCAATCCACTTATAGCAGGGAAAGTGGAAATTTGTAAAAGCAAAGTGACAGATTATTTCTATGAATAGATAAAGATATGGATATAGAAGTTGTTGACAACAAAATAAGAAGAAAACAAGAAGGCCTAATTAAGTAATAATGTGTTAGTATATCAGTTCCTCAGAGGATAGGCAAAGTAAAGAAGAAAGTGGCTCATGGTGAGATGATGTGTGTAAAGGCGCAGCGAGAAACAGGGACTGAAAAAGACTCATAATTATCAGCATGTGATAATAACAATAGAAAAAAGCTCCGGCAGCAGCGAGGACAATAAGGTAGGAAAAAGATCTTAGTGGAGGGGGGGAGGGGGGGTGGAAAACATGGGTGGGATGAATTTGGTGGATGATTATAATGATGAGAGGAGAGAGACGGAAAGAGAATTATCCAGTAATAAATAAGCTGCAGGAGTCTTAAATACAGGAAATTAGTTGCATGTTAGCACTTCCTGTTTTTAGTTACACAACTGAAATGTTTTATTCTACGTCAGTAAAAACTCCGGTCCTGATTTCCTTAAGCTTTTATGTCTGTTTAAAAAAAAAAAGTTTGGCTGCTAACACCAGTCCACCTTTACAGCCTCGTTAACTCACCAGTCCACCTTTACAGCCTCGTTAGCTCACCAGTCCACCTTTACAGCCTCGTTAACTCACCAGTCCACCTTTACAGCCTCGTTAGCTCACCAGTCCACCTTTACAGCCTCGTTAACTCACCAGTCCACCTTTACAGCCTCGTTAGCTCACCAGTCCACCTTTACAGCCTCGTTAACTC
Organism: Seriola lalandi dorsalis; assembly: GCF_002814215.2. NCBI lineage: Eukaryota > Metazoa > Chordata > Actinopteri > Carangiformes > Carangidae > Seriola > Seriola lalandi. The sequence continues at coordinate 138,049 of NW_019525481.1, forward strand.
ACCAGTCCACCTTTACAGCCTCGTTGTGTTACACAAACTGTCTCTAACTGTCGGAGGAAAGGTTTCTGTGGAAGAGTCAGAGCTGAATCAAACGGCAGGTTGAAGTTTAGCGGTGGAGACGCTGAAGTCATGTGACCGCGGTGTAGTTGGTTTATAGCCTAGCATTAGCATTTTACTTGCTGCTGATTGTATTGAGGCTTCAAACATCATAAAGTGGTTCATTAGTGAAGATGATCCTGCTGAACGAAACCTGTCCGGCGTCTATTTTCTGTAACAAACCAAAAGACAATGTAAAAATCCCATTGGCTTTTTGTTGAGGGAACCAGCATGATGCTAACTTCAGGGTTAGCCTACAAAGCTACGTCATCCCTGCTGCTGTCTGTAGCCAATAAAGAACAAGCAGAGTTAACAGCAACGACATGAATGAGGTGAAAACTACATCTTCAGACATGGAAGAGAAACATGGAAGAAAGAAGGATCAAACTGAGGATGAGTTCAGTGTCGGAAAGTTTTAAATCTGGATTGAGTTCACCAGGAAAAAGACGAGGTATGCTACATAACGCTGAAACATCATAGGACTCAACAGCGTATTGATGCTATATAATAAGATATGAGAGGAAGGAAGATTAGGAGCCATTGATCGTTCCCTTAAGCAAACCAGGCAAAGATCTGATGGAGCACGAGGCGAATAGAAGGCTTATGTATTATTTAGAGAAAAGAAGCTGAATACCAGAGTGGATTTAGGAAACGACGAGGAACTATGGATCCACTGTGTTTAGGGGATGATATACGGAGAGCTCAAGTTACCAAGAGCATTTTGTGATGCTGAAATGGACTTTATGAGCAACAGATCTATTCAAGTCGAAATAGGAGAAAATGGGACACCGCAGGAAAGTGTGATGAGTCCAATTTTATTTCCAATCATGACAAATTATATTTTTGATAATATTGCGGTGGATATGGGTGAATACTTGTTTACAGGTGATGTGGAGAAAAGGAGGGAAGAAGGGATAAATTTAGTTGAAACGTGGGGATCAAAATGTATATTCTCAGTGGAAAAGACAAAGTTAATGTTCTTTGCAAGAAAGAAAATTAGGGAGAAAATAAATACAGGAACACGTTGATTCATTTAAAACATATATACATCCAGAGCTGTAATCAGATGTAGGCCTCAGTTTGGGAGCGTGGTGTATGGATCTGCATCAAAGTCAGTACTTGCAGGATTAGATATTGTTCAGGCTCTTATGCGCCGACGCTGTAAGATCATCTCCAGTGTGAGACGAGAGAGAGGACACTGTGTTTACAGAGGAAACACTGTGCGACTGAATCTGAGACAGACACACAACAGAAACAGTGTTAAAGAGGCTGAAGAGGAATGTATGAGTATGACGGTCCAGCTGAGCCGTGGCCTCCAGCTCTAACGTGGACGCTTGAGACGTCTGAAGTGGATTTGGAATCGCTAAGGATCAGCTACAAATCAGAGATGAGACCTTCAGACATCCTACACGTGTCGCTCTAATGGATTTCTAAAGTCCTTAAATCACTGCACTGACTTCCTGTGTGTCAGAGGAGAGATTTCAAAATCCTGCTACTTCTATGTCTTTAAATCACTAAACGGTCTCGGGCCTTAATGCATCTCTAGACCCCAACAGCTTCACCTGAATCCAAACCAAGCCAGGTGAAGCAGCTTCTGGTTTCTCTGCTCCTCACCTGAGGAACAAGCTTCCCGATCCCGAACACCTGAGGTCTGCAGAAACGTTTTTATTTCCTGTGGCTCATCAATAAATTACATATGTAACATCCTTTAATCTTTAAGAACTGATCTTGTTTTTGCTTTTGCATGTTTTTAATGTCTTTAATCACTGCAGCACTTCCTGTTAAAGTATTGATGTCAGTGGTTGGTTAATTGATTTGGAGGGAAAGACTGTGGTGGAGAGGCTGGTCATTCTGGGGCAACTGTAAAAAACCTGTGGTGCATTTGTGTCTGTCGGGAAAAAAAGATTCTGTAGATATGTTTGCCTCGCAGCCGAAAGCACCATTTAATAGAGGAAGTGTAAACTGAGGTGAAAAAGAAAGTTTCTTACTTACTTTTATTCAGTCTTAAAAATGTTTTTAATTATTCAAATCTGTTTTTATTGTTTTTAAATGCAGTTTTAATGACATCTTAATGTATTTCCGTGCTGCTGTAAAGCACTGTGAGTTGCCTCGTGTCTGAACGCTGCTGTATATAAATAAACCTTTCTAATGGCTTCAGAGAGGGAGGAGCAAACCACAGGAAGCCAAGCGCTGATGCTGAGACTCTGACAAGTAGTCGCCAGGAGTTAGTGTACGAAATAATGCAATTACAGGTAGTTAGGCTGAAGTGACATTCCTGTCGGTTCCCGCTCATATAGACACGGTAGACGAGGAGAAGGTGGACAGGCTGGGTAAACAAGCTGTTACTAAAGAGAGGGTAGATATTAATATCAGAGGGGACACAGTGATCTGCACACATGGAAAACATCCATCTGGTCTGTGTGATGTTTGTCACCAACAGAAACAGTAGAACATGTGTTTATTATTTACAGGAAGTGTGGCGTAAAGTCATGGAGAAGGGGGCGCAGAGCGTAGGTGTAACAGGAACAGACAGACGCTGTGTTTGTTAGCGGTGGTGTTGAAGCATATGGAGCTCAGCGTTAAGCATCTACACCGACATTAGCAGCAGGTGGTACTTAAGCTGTTTAATGTGCTATATAGCTAACTGGCCAATTAGCCACCTAGCCTGTGATGTCAGCGGTGCAGTGTTTGCTCAGTGGCTCGTTCAGGCCAGTAGCTGGAAGCTAATTGTTAAAAGTCTAAATCAGTGTCACGCCTTATGAAAAGCAGCTGGTGTGTAGTAACTTCTGTGAAATGTAATGTAACCAGAGGCCAGAGATCTTGGTTGAGATGAAACTAGTGTTTTTGTTTTGGCAAATGTTGTTTAAGTGCTGCAATGTTAGTTTCCTGTGTCTGATAAGTTGATGTTGGCTGGTTAATAGAAGTTGCATTTATGCTAATTTGTTTAGCTAAACAAATCGAAGAAATTGTAACGTTAACATTAGGGATTGTATTTTTATTTTTTTTTTTTTAAATGTTTAAAAAGGCGTCAGTTTTAGTCAGTTGGACGTGATAAACTGGCCAGCTGAGTGTATTTATTGTCACAAATTAATATTCTATAAATGTCACTGGAAGGACACGGAGATGTACGGAGCACATCTGTATGCTGTGGCAGAAAAGGAAAATGCTTAATGAGTCAAACTCCTACATTTCCCATAATGCAACTGTACAGTGTGTTTTGAGACTCTCCCAGCTCACGTTTCAAACGCACTACTGGCTGTGACTGTAAACTGAGTATGGTTTGTAAAATAAGTGGAACTCCCCTGATGTTGCCAAAAACCGCAGCAACACACACAAAGTAGTAGCTCACACACACACACACACACACACACACACACACACACACACACACACACACACACACACACACACACACAGTCAGAAACACATGCACAAATGTAGCAGGGCTTCAACACTGCACCGGTTGGGCTTCATTTACCAAATGTTTTCAATATGTCTCTCTAATGAATCCATCGTGTAAATGTATGCTCACCTCTTCGCCCTCATTAAACGCTGCCGCTGCTGCGGCATCCTCACTGAGTCATGTGATGTTGGACATGAGCGAGAGGCCCCGTGATCCACGGCGTGCAGAGGCTGAGAGGCTCCTTTACCATCCTCCAATCAGGGGGCAGGATCAGGGGGAAAATGCATCTTTAATGAGGTGGAAAATGTGCAGATTATTTTCATGTAGAAATGAAAATGAACTGATGTGAAGCAAGTTTAAAATGCACGGCCACTCAGATGTTTTATAACACACACAGTTTAGCCCAGTGAAAAACCTTAAATGGAACAAAGAATGGTACAGCAAGATAATGATCCATCAGAACCAGACGAAGGCGTCACGTGATGAAGGCCAGCAGTCTCCGGACCTGAACCACATGGAGCCGGTTTGGGAAGAACTGGACAGGAGGAAGCGACAACACTGAGACATGACTCAGGACATGACATGTAGTGTGTGTTAAATATGAAATTAGATGTATATCTATAGATATAGAAACAGATATACTGAGTTTAGTTCCTGATATCGGCAGGAGGACATTATTTAGCATCACGTGCGTCCTCCTGGGTGGTGCTGTGTCCTGACTCTGTTCATCTTGTTCTCTCTGGGGTTTTTCTTCCTGGTATCATGGCTGTCTTATCAACTGGCTTAATTAATTAGTTAATCGCATGCAGCATTAGCAGAACTAGGACATTCGTGTTTTTTTGCCCTATAATGAACAAAAGCTATTATGACTGTAGTTCAAAGTGAAGTGAAGCTGCCGTCAGAGCAGAGCCGACATGTTCAGATCAGTTCTGAGCAAACAAAGGCTTGAAGGGAGGAGATGAATGTCTGATGAGGTCCGAACAAAACGAACATTTACACACTGACCGAGCTCGTTAATGACATGTGCAGTTTTGTGCACAACTAAAAGGGTCAGAGGAGATCATTTTTATTTCCAATTATCGTCTAAAGATATAATATCCACAGTCTCATGTTCTGTGTGCTGCGGCAGCAGAGTCAGTGACACCGACACGAATCCTGTGAGGAATTAAATAAAACTGGTGTAATTAATACACAGCGGTAATAAGATGGGGCAGTAAGTTTTCTGCTTAAGAACGGCACTGAAGGTTTAATTTCTCCTTAGCTGTGGGAGTTACTTAAAGGCGTTGCACAGAATCAGATCTTTTCCAGCCAGTCACATAAATTATTTGAGAACAGAGCTGGATACTGCCACTGATCTCCTGAATCAATTCAATTCTTTATGATTAAATTACATCAGATAAACACCAATGAATTTACCACGGGACGTTAAAGCTAATCTACATTCAACTAGTGAGCAGCACAGCTAAATTTCAAACACATTTCCTGATTATTAAACTGTGGACCAAGGTTTTAGTTTCTCTGACAAATACAAAATGTGTGTCATCCATATTTATTTTAACAGTTGTGTTATAATCATAAGATGAACCTGCACAACGTACGAGGACGTCATCATTCTGCACATCTTAATAAATAAATGTTATCTCATACAGCGACACCTGGAGACGTTCCCTCAACGCTGCAGTTAAATTTTACTTCTGTAAAATCTTTCTGAACTTTTTATTCCTCATCTAAGGAAACGCCTTAAACTGAAACACTGTGCTCTGTTCAATTAAAGCTCTGAGCTCAGTGTTAAGGTTTTTGATCTCTCAGGAGTGAACCACGTCACGTCACTTCAGATTAGTGATAATAATAATAAAAGTGAGTTTACAAAGCGCTTCAAAGGGCGACAATCAAGGAAAACGCAATAATAGCAAGAGTCTCACAGGCAATATAAAAACAGAAAACCAGGTAGTGAGGTTGTGATTGGGTGTCCTGACGGAACAAAAGCAGAGTTGACAATTAAGTGACAGTTACTAACGAGCACAGAGCAACATTTTTACAGATCAGCAACATCACTCTGCTTACCAGATTAATTATGTCAGAGATGAAAGAAAAATATTTTACAACCGTGTTTCCCCCTCTGGGTCTGAAACAGTGTCGAGATGAATGAGTGACAATTACAGCGGCAGATTAATTGTGTTCATTTTCTTCTCATTCCTGACAGCGATCACAACTTTGTTGTAGTTTTTACGCTGATCTGATCACAACAGCTCAGTACAACATGAATCACAAAATGTCACCACACTGAACTGCTGCCGACCAAGTTTTAAAAAGTAACTGTCACATTTATTTATAACCTGAGCCTCATTAAAAGACCCACTCCGATAAAAATCAACTGTTGTCAATGTCAATCAATATGTTTATTTAATATAAGACGTATGATGAGTGAAATAATCATCAACACCACGACTGAGTGTTTCCACCTTGAACTGCAGTGAACCAATCACAGACTCAAACACAGATTCAGGGTTTCATACCTCTCAAACCTCAGGAACCAATCCTGTCAACCTGTGGGGACAGGGGGCGTGGCTAAATACACCTGAAACCTCATCAGTACAGAGAGAGAGTTAGCATTAGCACAACCGCTAACACTGTGTCAGTTACTGCCAGATACAAACTAACAAACAACATAAACAACTGAAAGAAGCTAACTGTGCTAACGGTTCTGACCCGTCTGCTAGTCTCTGGTTCTGGTCTCAGACTCCTCCTCTGAGTCTGGGTCTGACTGAGGCTCAAACATGAGGCTGAGTCTCTCTGATGTTTCCTCCTCTGACCATCTTGATACTCTCTGCTCTCTCACCTGTCCACCTGGAGCCAGCAGGTGGTGGGCGGGGCTCAAGGCCTGATTTCTCAATCAGGAAGTAAGAGCAGATGAGCTTCAGACCCAGTTTTTTAAATGTGGAAAAAACATATTAAACTAAATATGAATCATAGCAGATGCTTTTTACAGAGTTTAGTCTCTACAGCCTCTTACTTTATTTAAGTTTTATTATATATTTAACCTTATTTCCCTGCTGGTGTCACCACTTGTTCTCATGCCACATTAAGTAATGCACTCATGGTTGTAGTGAGTGACATATGTGCAGCTATAATTAAGTTCTCTGCCTCTGTTGTGAAAACGCTGATAACTGGAGAGTTAACTGAACCAGCTCATAAGTGGAACATGCTTCATGGCTCAGGACCCTGAAGAAACATCTGGCTGCATTTGGTTTCTGAAGTACAGCTGTGTGTTTCTGGGTGGTTTTCTCTCACATATCGTCATGTTTGAGTTGTGGTGAGGTGTTGTTATGTTTTGTATTCAGGAGCGTTATGATCACAGGTTATATGAGCTTCTCGTCTGTGCAGCGAAGTCTCCCATGATTTATATTCCTGAGCAGGAGGGAGTGCGATGTTCAGGTCAGCGGTGGTGGGTGGACACGTTGTGTCATCTTTTGTCTACAACACTTGACATCCCCGGCGTTCAGGTCCCATAATGACGGGGCTTTTGTTGCCAGAGACACGACTGACTGTTGAAAGATCACAGGAAACATTGACGGAGATGAACAACATGAATATTCTGAGAAAAGTAACAACTAACATTTGTTATGGCTTGACGAAACAATCCTATGTCAAGGTGTCATTATGAGCTTTTTCTGGAGCTTTCAATCACATTACACAGTGATCATCAGCAGATGGCGTTCTCATGGAGACAGCTCTGTCAGCTGTTGTGATGTCATTCACCGGCCTTGAAGGACTTGATATTTGTGTGTGCTTTTTAGTGGAAAAGTTCATTTCTGACCTGGTAGATGTCATGTCACAGTAGTAATTCTTAGTAGCTTTGCACTGCACATTCAAACATGTCACATGACTTCATCAGGATGAATTATGATTTTGAACCTGTGGTTCTGATGTAAGTGGAAACCAAACATCTGTCTTTCAGGTTCAATCTGCTGATGAACTTTCTTCACCATGAAATGATTATTATTAAATCATCACTACAGAGCTGAAACTTATCTTCATCATCCTCTTCTTCTTCTTTTGGTTAAGTTGGTTAATATAGTTAGTCATACAATAGTAAGGCATAGAAATGTGTAAAACATCATAGTATAATAAGCGTAAAAAACGTAATAGTATAGCGAGGTGTAACCTGCACGTCACGTCCCCTTTAGTAGAGTTCCTATACTGCTGATCTTGGCTTAAGTATCTACAGTATTTAAATCTGGGGTTCTCTGAAATAGCTCAGACCAAAGTTCAATGTGATGACAGGTTCACTCAGGTTCTAGGTTCATTATTCACTAGGTTTGGAAGGAGATTGGCAGTAACGGACTCTACGAGGAGAGGCATAAGACCTCCAACACACACAACACACACAACCACTGACTCAGTAGGAAAATATCATATCATGGCATATTACTTCTCAGATACCGTTTTCATATATATTCAAGTTCCTCTTCAAAAGAACAAGATTGTTTGACCCAAATCTTTAACTCAAAATACCGTAAAAATAGGATAAACACAAATGAATGGTTCACCAAAATTTGTAGTGGTTAGAAAATAAAAGAATATTCAATTCTCAGTGCTTCATACACAAATTAAATGTATCTTCATGTGGATCAATATACACTTATGTTTCAGTTATCAGTTCAATTGTCAGATTTAGTTTTTCCCTTTAATTTTCAGTCTCTCTTGGCTTCAAGAACAAAAAAATGAGCTGAGATCTCAGTGGAAAACGTACCAAAGTAAAATAGAATAATTCTGCTCAGTTTGAGTTCCTTTGATTTGGTCCGTACCGTCCCTTGGACCGGCACAACCCAAACTTGTCAGTGTCCTGACAAGATGAAGGTGATCTGGACCAGAAGACGAAGCAGCTCCACGATGTCACAGATAGGATCGTCCCTCAATAAAAACCAGCCTCCACACAAGTGTGTAGAACAGTTAAAACACAGTCTGTTTTTTCTGGTTTTCACTATCCATCCTTTTAAAGTTACCAGAATCAAATTTGCATAAACACAGAATTCAACTTTAACTATAATAAACCTATGAACTAAATTAATTATTTTATATACACACACTTTTCAAATAAACTCACATATCCAGTCAATTTATCTTTTATAATACACACATCAGTTTAAACACATTCCAATTAAACACAACTGTCCCACGTGTTATCTCCGGCTACAACAGCAGCTAGCGACAGTTAGCTTAGCACTAGCCGCAATGCAGCCGAGAGCAATTAGCGGCTAAAAAACTTAGCAGCATCAACTTGTTGTTTTCCCCAAATCACACAAATATATCCTGACTGGATTTTTTTTTTTTTTAGCTCTACATGTATTTCAAGGTAAAACAACACACCAGTAAATTATTTAGGAGCAAAACATTGACGCTAACTCACCAGGATACTCCGGTAATTAGAAGAAACACCCGCCACGTGCTCCTCTCTCCACACCTGCAGCTGCAGTAGTTTTCTCTCTCAGTTTTAATCTTACTTTAAAATACTTATTTCACGCTTTCCAACAAAGACCACCACGGCTGCGTCGCGTGTGCTGCATCATTGAGGAGAGACAGGATACTTCTCTGCACGCAGCCGTCTACCTGACGCAACCTGTGATACATTCAGGGAACATCAGTAATTTACAGGGTTTACCGATTATCTGCATAAGTGGCATTTAGGGAAATCTATAACTGAAGCTACAGAAAATAACCTGGGTTACAAAGGCATAAAAAGTCATAAAAAAACATAGTATAGTAAGACATAAAAAGTAAAAAAAAAAAAAAAGGTCATAGTATATTAAGGCATGAAAAGACATAAAAACGTATACAAATTCACTTAGCACTCTTCATATGATGCATTTTTAAAGCATGAAAGTTTTCTGTCTTTTTTTTTTTAAACTATAAACTGTTCTTGTGTGAGACTTGGAACGAGCAGGAAAACAAGGAACTTTACACAGGTTGTAGTTCAGTTGTGAACAAACAGGTTCAAAAAATTCAAAATCCAGAAAATCAAAAACAAGTGACTTTACATGTTTAATTTATTTCTGAGCTAATTATACATAAAACCAAGCAGACAAACACATGCACAAATTCATCTTCTCACTGACAGCAGAGCCTGCAGCTTCCTGCCAGTAAACTAATTAGCTCAGTGTTTCTAAATGACAGTCATGCAATTAAAGTAATAAACAAACCATCCCACAAGCTTACAACTATTTTTAATTTGTGTCATCAAGCCGAGCAGGTTGATGTCAAACTGAAGATGTCAAATATCACAATGCCGTCCAAATACCATCCACTGATTGAATTAACTCTGAACAGTCATCAGAGACAAACGAGCTCCGCTGCTCGTTAGATTAAACTGCTCCTTACTATTGTTTTTGTCGTTTAAAGAGTTCACCTTCACCCTTTAGATGCAGTTCATCTTTTTCCTCTTTATTTAGAAATCACACCCTACCTGCGGCATAGTGTGCTTTATTTTCTGTCAGCCATTTTATTAGAGTGAATGTGAAATGTGAATGTAGAAGTCCACAGCATGTACAGCACCTTCTGCTAGTCTCACATGTGACACACTGACAGTGAAGTGCACGCACATCCTGAACTCTGATTACTGAGCAGGTTATTTCCCACCACGTTTTTATTTCTATAGAGCTGAGTCATAACAGGAGTCATCTCAGGGCACTTTCATATAGAGCAGGTCGAGACTGGACTCATTATATTATCATTTACAGAGACCAACATTCCCCCATCAGCAAACAGAAAACTCTTCTTCTATCATTTTTATTAATTCAATCATTAGAGTAGGAAGCCGGAGGAAACCCACACAGGCCACTGCACCACCATCCTATTATTATTATTATTATTATACTCATAATAATCAAGTAATGATAGCTAATAAAGCTAACACCCACTGCTACAATTATTATTAGTCTTATCATCATTAGTCCTATTATTAAGACTAATAATAGCCGGAGCAGTGGGTGTTGAGCAGGATCATGGGAGCAGAAACATAAAACTGCAGCAGAGAGAAGAAGCTGAGTTAGTAACATGTATTAATGGGACATGAATGAGAACAGATGAGGAGGGAGAGGGGAGCTCAGTGCATCATGGGAAGTCCCCCTGCAGTTTAGGCCTACAGCATAACTAGGGTTTGGTTCAGGCAAGTCTGAGCCGACTGTAACTATAGGCTTTATAAGCTTTATAAGTTTATAAGCTGTAGTTTTAATTTAATTTCAGTTTCCTTTCACTGTCATTAGACTTTTTTTTCTTTAACTGTTTCATCAGTGCCACATAAAGTCGTCTTTCTCTGTTTTGGAGGGAAAATAAGTTATTTTTCTCCCTTATTAATTCTTTTCACAGCGAATTCCAGACTTGAATAAAAGAAAATTTGACAAATGTCAGATTTACTCAGCTGCAGATCATTAATGTTAATCCTGTTGGTAAAACAACAAACAAGAAACTATTGGCTGTTGTCTGGTTATTTTCCGCAGCCAACACTGTCTCCTAGAAACTATATTCATATACAACAACAAAACTGTTTTCCCAATTAAGATGTGGTGGAAATGGCATCAGCGGCTGGATTATGTTCAGAGGCAACGTTGCTGTAATGTTACTTTACAATAATGTAACACGTCTTTCATCTAAAAAGGCCCCAACAAAGAAAGAGATAAGACCAGAACACAGGTGGACCGGTAAAGTCTTTACCGGCTCCATCAGTGTCACTGGTGCGGCCCGGTCCCAGTGGATCAGTCCAAGGTGGAATTTCTTTCCCAGTTTACAGAACCATTACAGTTCAGAAAGATGGTGATTTAGATTAAATGTCTGAAGTCACTGTGAAATGTTTCTGTATTAAAACAGACCAGGATGTTTCCCTGGTGCTGTGAGAGGAAAACCAACCCGCTGCGAGGGGAGGTGACGGGGTGAGAGGAAAACCAACCCGCTGTGAGGGGAGGTGACGGGGTGAGAGGAAAACCAACCCGCTGCGAGGGGAGGTGACGGGGTGAGAGGAAAACCAACCCGCTGCGAGGGGAGGTGACGGGTGGTTGGCGGTCAGAGTTTGTCAGTATCTCCTTTAGAACTTTTCATCATATACTTGTTCAGATGAGAGCTGCAGGATTCAGGGCTGTGAAGCAGCCTGTCCTGTAAGTCTGTGAAGCTAATGTTAACGTTAGCTTCAGCAGCTAACAGGCGTCCGTCAGCAGCATCAGGGGTCATCAATCAAATTCTTGTTTCTTTAATTTTATTTTGTCATAAAACATAAAAACTGTTTAGATTTCTAACGTCCGACCATCAAAAAAAAACAAGCGCATTATTACATGTTTTTTTCGTGTAGATTAATTCATTTGAACCCATGAGCCACCGTCACTTCAGGACTCAAGTTTAATTTCATAGGAAATTATTAATTGAAATGCTGGTGAGAGAAACAGCAGTTATTTACCTCGTGTTGTTCAGACTTCCTTCAGGCTGTGTGAAGAGTTTAATGAAACCATTACCTTGGATGGTCATTCACAGTTAGGTTACAGTTTGCTGACAGTGTCATTACTGGGCCTGGATTACAGTTATCACTGGACGCCCCCGAACTCTCCAGAGAGCCAGCAGTCAATAAAACAGAGACAGGACAATAACCACCCAGGAGTAAATATGATAGATACATCACTGCTCTCCTTCTGTGAGCCTCATCACTGCCCGGAGACGGAGCGTTAGTCTCCCCAGTATCGAGCTCATCGAGGGGAGGAGAAAGCGAGGGGAGCAGTTATTACCATTGATCTGAGGAGGAGGAGGAATCCTCCGGTGGGAGTTGGTTTTTGTTGAAGCCGCATCGATCCTGCCTCGGCTCTGACACTAATAATTGGCCTGTGCCCGACCCGGTCCCCCGGTGGCTCCATCACCTCCGCCTGCCCGACGTGGAGCACGGGCCACAGCTCCCGGCTCAGCACCGGGACGGCGACCTGGATGATGTCATCACAGAGTGAGAGTGCGACCGCAGGCTGGAGGCCCGTCTGCTGCTCCCGCTCAAATGGGAGTGTGAGTTTTGTTGGTGATAGTCGTTTAGTTTACTGTCAATTAGTGACTGATAAGAACTGAACCCAATATGAGATTGAATATGTGCCATGTTGAATATGAGGATTTTATTCCCCGTCACTCACACTGAAGCTGCTCGAGATGTTTGAGGCAGAATCACAGCAGCTGGTGACTCTGTCATGAACATCTGGGCGTGTGACAGACTTGAAAAAATGTGACTTTATCCTTTAATATTATCGCCACTAATTACTTGGCTAATAATCAATAATATTGAATACTGTGATGTTTCCCACCATATGCAATCTTTCTTTCTTTCTTTCTTTCTTTCTCTTTTCTTGTTTTTTATTATTATTATTATTATTATTATTATTATTATTATATTTTTGTTTATCTTGTATTCTATTTAGTGGCAGCAACACTTAAACCAGAAACATAAAATATAATAATATAATTATATCATATATTATATTATATGTATAATTTATTGTGATATTTGTGCAGGACTGTTTCGAGATATTAAATTCTGGATGTCGCCCAGACCTGCTCGTTCCACAGCAGAGACCAGGTACAATCCTGTGACAGAGCCACTAGTTATTAAACCGAGTTGGAGGCTGATACAGCAGCAGAATCACGACTCTGTCAGACTCATCGGTCCAAACATGAATCGTGTTGCTGCTGCACGAGGTTTCACATGAAAGGCTGACGTCGGCTCAGTGACCGCACACGGTCACGTGACGGCAGAGACAGAAGTCAGAGAGAGAAGTGAGGGAAGAGGAGAAGCAAAGAGCAGAAGTGACTTGTTGTGTCGTTATGAGATGAGTTTTATGGCAGACGCTGTTATGGCTGTAGTGGGAGGCGTATTCCTCCGCCTCTGTGGTTCGGGTGGAGCGATACTCATGTTGTTTATACGGCGCAGTTAAAACCTCGTCACACCTTCCTGCTACATCTTCAAAACAAAGACCAGCTCAAGTTTGTCTTCTGAATAAAAGAAGCCAAACACATTTATGAAGATTAAAGCAGTTTTTATTTTTCATGTCTTTAGATTTTGGTAGAGACAGCAGGTTAATCAGAGACAGTGACGCTTCAGCTCTACTGGTCAAGTCTCATGAGGCACCAGGTCTTCATGCGCAGAATTACAACCAAGCCAAGACAATATTAGGCTCAGGCAGATATTCCATAATATTGAATATCATGATATTTCCTGCCTTATGTTATATTTTTCATATTATCTCAAATTTTTTTGCAGGTTTTAGATACAAAATTTTGGATATTGCCCGAGTCGAGACAATATTTAATTATGTTTATGAAAGATGGGGATTAACGTACATTCAGCATTAGTGTTGAATTCAACTCAAAGTTAATTATGTGTTTTCTAGAGGATCTTCCTGTTGGTTAGAAAAGCGAAATATTCACCAGACACCACTGGACGTCGCACGTACCGGATCTGACACTGGTTGTTTTCTGCCATTAATCCTTGAATCCAGTGTCGGTGGCTCCGGGCCGACCGCTGCTCTCTCCTCTGTGAACACACAAACTTTCCAGAGCAACATTTTAAGTCTGCAGACGTGTTTGATTCTCCAAACATCTTTCATGAATTCATGTATTTGTATCGTGTACTGTAGCCTGAGGGTTCGCCCTGAGGTGAGCTGGTGATGCTTCTGCATAAGTTTATGTGGAAATGAAATCATGGCAGAAAACTGGGTGAGAAGGCCGAGCACGCATCACAGTAATTCATTTGTAATTCAGATGGATGGAAAGAAGAAGAACAGTATCCGTCTCTTAGCCACAGTTTAAACACCTGCAGACTACAACTCTAAAGTCAGTTTGAAAACTCTGAAAACGCTGCTTCCTCCTCCTCCTCCTCCTCCTCCTCCTCCTTTCTCCATGACAACATGACAACAACACATCAGCTGCTTCCTGCTGTGGTGAGCTTCGCTGTGGAGCCGGGAGGAAGATGACTATCACTGCTGCAGATATTGTAGACGAGGAAATGCTTGACTTCACAGTTAGTTTTTTTTCACGCTCTGTTTTCTCAAAGAAAAGTGGAGAGAGAGAGGGAGAGAGAGAGAGAGGGAGAGAGAGGGAGGAAGGGAGAGAGGGAGAGAGAGAGAGAGAGAGAGAGAGAGAGAGACCATTATTCAAACAACACATCTACCGAAGACAATTCAATTTCCAGGCCGTGGCAATAAATGTCAGAGCAGGAAACAGCTGACAGAGAATTGTTTAATCGGGTTTTGTTCTCGTGTGTGTGTGTGTGTTGTGTGTGTGTGTGTGTGTGTGTGTGTGTGTGTGTGTGTGTGTGTGTGTGTGTGTGTGTGTTGCACTGTTTCAGTAAAACAATCTCACCTCAAGGCCCCTTTTTAGTAGGTGTTCCAGAGCTTTTGATCATATCACATGATCTTCACCAGCAGATGGCAGTTTTATTTACACAGCACATTTCATCACATCTCATGTCAAAGTGCTGAACAGCCGAAGACAAAATATAAGACAACAAAAACAAAAGAATATAAGCATGAGGAACTGAATCAATGAAGCATCACATGTGACGTACATACTCTGCTCTGATTGGACAGCTGTTCTCTGACATATCTGCCAACAAACACCAACAACATCTGTGATTTGTTTCCATGTGTTGTTATTTTCTTTATGTCCTGCTGACTCGTTCGCTCACACTGTCGGAGGATATTTCACCTGTGATGGAGGTGGAGGCCTGAGGCTCCGTCCACACTGCTACGTTTTACGTTTTAAAAACTCCTGCTACGTTTTCTCCTGACGTCCACACGACAGCGAATGTGCAGCAGGAGGCGCAGGGCTGTGAAGTCAGGCCTCACTGAACAGCAACTGTCTCCCTCCCAGGTTTTTGACTCTGTGTCCGAAGTTGTTTGGGGCAAAGTCCGAGACCGTTCTTCATTTAGACAAGATCATTCATGGTTTATAAGCAGAGATAACTTTCCAGAAAACTTTCCTGCACCAACCCTCAGTGGTTGATTGATGCACTTCGCATCAAACATCTGAATCTCAATCTTTAGAGTCATAACTCAGAACAGATGTGGACACATGGACACTTAGCTTCAGTCTGATTCATCGTGTCCAGCGTCCATGAAGTGTCCTTCAGCATCACAGTGATGGTTGTCTACATTCATGGCTGCACTGCTAACAGCAGCTGATCACAGCTGATTCACTATGCTGCATATTTGCACAATAAAAGGCTGAATCAAAAAGTCAGTGAAGTACGACTCACGCTGAATAATAGATGAATGATAGTAAATTATTCTGATAATAACAATATACAGCGTGTCGACCTGTCGTGACTCTGAACATAAAGGGAGCAAGTCTCAGTCTTTAATGAATAATTGTACATATGTGCAGAGGGTCTGGTGACACTACATATGGGGTTGGGTGGCCTACATGCAGAGAGGCTGACTAATAATTGATAAGTTGTTGCTAAGAACCCTGGAGGGGAGAAGTGGATGTGTTCCCGCTGTGAACTGGCAGCTCGAGGAAGTCTGATCTCACATCTCTGTGCCAGTGCTGAGGGAGCGCAGCGCTGCAGGGGCTGCTCCACATACCGACGCTGTCGCACACAAAGGCTTCGCACTATGTGTTTTACAGCTAAAGACGGGCTGGGATCCTTTGAGTAACAGCAGTTGTTGAATGCCGCGCAACACGTTTGACTCGTTGTATCATCAGCGCTCGATGATAAAGGAAGAAACCGACATTTTCTCGTGTGTCTTTCGGTTTCCATCTGTGTGTGGGCAGCGCAGAGAAGTTGGAGGCCGCGTGAATTAAAATCTGTAAATTGCACAAAGACAGAAGTATGCGTCTGCATTCCTCTCATCAGATTAATAAAGCAGTGCATATGCATGGTTCTGTTATAAATCTACAGCCTCATCTCCACCCCCACACTTTGCTATAAATGGATGCAGACACACCCTTCATCATCAGTTTGCACATCCTGCTGCTGCTGCTCCAGAGTTTCAGTGGAGAAAAACCGGAATCAGTGCGACTTCACTCTCACTCCACCATGTAATGTATTAAAAGCACATGTACAAACTTCTACTTTTATTTTTAAGCTCGGGCTCTTTACTCACTCGAAGGTGTTGGTGTAAATGAACAGCCAATCACCAGCGTTATTAGATGTTGATCCAAGCGTGCTACATGCTGATTGGCTCCCTGACACCGATTGGATTTGCTCAGTTACTCCTTAAGTATTGAAATTAGGTATCGTATACGGCTGCACAATTAATCTAAATATTATCCAAATATGATTATTTTTGCATCGTTGAGCCGAGTAGAGAACGGCGATCGTATCAAACCAGTTCTGTCGGTCCATAAAGGTATTGATACGCAGCCCTACAAAGACAGAAAGTAGCATTCAGGTGGTGTCACCATTTTAGCAGCTGCATGTGGAGACAGAAACATTTTACTGACATTTTCTGTCAAAAATAAATCAGAAATGAATTTAGAATGAAAAGAAATCCAACATTCAAGTAACCTGCAAACTCAGCCGCCACGCTCACGCAACGCAGGCGCCGTGTTCCCGGTGTTTGCTGCGTTGCATGTAGCTATATGATATATATTTTATATTTTCCATCTGTATGCTGTGTGTGTTTTTGTCAAGTTTTTTCCTTTGTTGTTAAAAAGCAACAGAAAATGAAAAGTTGTGCTGCCGTTCAGAAACAGTCTGCAGCAGTTCTGCTCACTGCTGGGCCGGTTACAGAACAAATTAATATATTGCAATTTGCATTTAAAGAGGACGAGAACTATCAGGGGGCCTCTGTTCATCCAAAATAATTTAGTTTGTATTGGAAATTTTCACTGGACCAATTACACACATGGAAGGTTCACACAGGCTTAAAACCACTGACCTTGATAAATATTATAAATTTCTGGATATCCCAGAGTATTTTTTGTTCTGTCGGGGTAAGAATTTAAAAAAAAAGAAAAATCCCCAAAGGCCTCAGTAATCCCCAAATAACTTTAATTCAATGCAAACGCGGCTGTGATTGAAGAAAAGTTTGTATTTGCTGAGGATGAAAAACAAAACCGCCCAGACAAAGTGATTAAAAAAGGGCAAATTTATTTAAAGCACTTACATAGAAAAATATGATTGATTTGAGTCAACAATAATAAATAGAGCGCCTGACTGTCCCCAGGCCCTGTCAGTACAACAGTACAATCAATATCCAGTTTCACAATACAGCAAAGGCACTAGCATTTACCACAATCAACAACAAGTCAATGGAGGCGGCGTGGACGGGCAGCCGGGGCAGCAGGGAGGGGTGGGGGTGTGG
>NW_019525481.1:155941-163287 GCF_002814215.2 Seriola lalandi dorsalis
GGGGGGGGGAAGCAAGGAGGGGGTGGGGCTCTTCATGGCACAGTTCACACTCACTCCTCACCAAACAAACTGTGTGAACCCGCAGCCGTCACGTACACCATCACTCAGATTCACACCCCGCTCCGACATCTGACGTCGCCTCAGTTTGAATCCGTCTCCTCTTGCTCTTTTGTCCAGACGCAGGGGCCGAGGAAATAAAAAAAGACACTGTGATGGATGAGAATATTTTATAACACAAGTGGAAATGAGGAGGTTAAAGAAAAGATTTAAAGCTCTGATATTGGCCCCAGGAGGCGAAAACATCACACCACCAGTTTTTCTTTCATTGGCCTCGTGTTTAATCTGACCTGCGTTACACAGAACAGCTCAGGACCCGCCCACTCTAAATCATTAGCAATCATGTTCTGGGACGAAGATGATCAACTCTAAATGTAACGTGTCCGGACAGACCGAGCAGACGGCACAAACGTCCTCCCAGAAATAACAAGAAAAAAAACTCAACGGAAACAACGGAATCAGGAAGTTTAAAGTCCAACTGAAATGAAATGACGCGTTTTCCTTTTTGCTACATGGAACAGATCGGTTCTGTCGCAGCTCCTCCTGGTCTGTGCACGTGTACAGATACGTACATACTGTAGATCCACAGCTTCTTTGCATATAGTCAGTCAAGACTGTGTTTGCATAAAACTGTAACTATCACTGCGACCAGCAACAGAGCGGGAACTGCAGCTAACGTTAGCTTCTTTGCTAACGCATGGACGCGTCTGGTGCGTCGTTGGTTTGTTGAAATGAACCGCGTCACGTCAGAAGCAGCTGGATTTGCTGCAGATTCTTTAAGGTGTTTCAGATCTCATCTCAGAGGTTTCCTCAGGTTCTGACTGAGTGATGGAGTCAGTGAGAGTCCAGGCGTTCAGGGGCGTTCTCACACCTGAAGGGGTTTAAGAATCTACAGCACGTCCAGTTGTCTTCGACTCGGAACCTCGAGCTGCTCTGTGATTTGCTCATCAGATTATTTAGTCAGTGTCTAAACAGCGAGATCTGTCAGTTTAGATGCTTCGATACCACGACGCCGTCTGTCCTTGGCTTAGAAGTTACAGACAGTTTGTCTGTCGCCCTGATGGCACAGCTCAGAAAGTCTTCACAGCTCCAACATACTGTTCCCGATTTAAAACAGACGTGTGGAAATCCTACTCGAACCTGTCGTGCATGAACAGAAGCCGAGTGGTAATCAGGAGGGTCAGGGGATGGCGTCATATAAAAGTCGACTAAGTGGTCAAGATCCAAACAGATCCATGTTTTGTTTTGTTTGTGTCACTACTTGGAGTCCGCTTGGATCCACAGCAGTGGACCAGGACCCTGTCAGGACCGGATCGGACTGAATCCGTGCAGCTGGACTGCAGAAAGGTTTGTAATTTCAGTTGGACTTAACAGAAAGAAGGGGATTGTGGGTAGGGAGGTTCAGCAGATGGCACGTTTATCCAGTGAATCCGACACATTTTGACGAAATGGCACAAAATAAAAGAAACTAAAAAGCTCCTGCCCTTCGCTCTCATTTATTATCAACAACAACTCACTGTACGATGTCAGCGTTGGTCTCGTGAGTTGGTCCCGATCAGTGATGATTGATCTGATTATCAGTGAAAGATTTCTGCTTCTCTCAGACGGATGGAAACAACAGAGTGAGTCTGTTTTCTGATGTGAAAACATGTAGAGCAACTGTTTACATGCAGCCAAATACATGATCAAGACAGAGGCCAGAGTGACTTAGACAGGAAACAGGAAGCGTGTTGAAGACTTGCCATATGATGCAGCTGGATCTCACACACACACACACACACACACACACACACGCGCGCACACACACACGCGCGCACACACACACACACGCACACACACACACATAAAGCACATCCCTGAAGCCCACAGAGAAACTGAACTCATTTGAGCGGGATGATGGGTCATCAGAAGATCTCAGAGGTCAGAAAACAGAAAAGAAAAACAAACTGATTCTTACGTAAAGTCAGAATTAAAACACGATGTTTCATTTTTACTGGTTTTGATTTACACTGGAAAAAAAAGAAGAAAACTATGAAAATGAAAGTATTAAATATGGAAAGTGATAAGGCTTAGATCTTCCTCCAGTTCGACTGGCCTCACACTGTCGTCTTCTCCTTTCAATGTTTTTTCCCCCATAATGACACGGGTCCCGTCATTTAGTGTCTTTGAATCAAGTGTCCAGTTTCCACGTGGTTCATGTCTTCTGGAAAAAGCCCTGATTGTCAGAACAAATCGTAAGAATATGGTTTTTATTTTCCCGCCGTAAAGCTAGTCCCATCAGTATCCACACTCCGCTCTGCCAGCGTTCGTCCCGCCCGGTGAGTCCTGCGTTCACAGGAAGTCTCACTCTGTTCCGGCTCAGGTTTCCGTCTCTGCGTCTCCTTTAAAGACGGAGTCGACCGCAGAATGAATGCCCGGGAGCCTGAGGACGTCTGGAGGGGCTGTAAAGCTTTACCGTCGCACTCGTGCTCGGCATCAACGTGGCCTGAGCTGTGTCAGTACGTGTCTGAGCTCCTGGAGCTCATTTGGGGGAGGGGGCAGGGAGGGGAGCTGAAGAACCCTCTGGCTCCCAGCAGTCCTGGTTCTTAGATGTTCCTCTGGGCCGTCAGGTACTTGAGAGCGGCCGAGCCGTACTTCCTGGACAGGTCCTGGTGGAACTCGTCCTTCAGGGTGTTGAGACAGTTGCGGTAGCTGGAGCTGGAGCGGAACTTGGAGATGTCGAAGCTGGGAGCGTGGGGCATGTGGATCATGAAGGCGTTGGGGAGGACCATCAGGTCGTACTCCTGAGGGGGGGAGAGGGAAAACACACTGGCTGAGATAGAAGAAAATCATGAAACTGAAGATGCATTTATTCTTTCTCTTCTTCACAAACCCTGCGTCAAGAATTCAGAGATTCACACACACAACTGAAAGGTTCATGAAACTAGAAGAATCAACATCTCTCATCAGTTTCCCGTCGGCTGCAGACAAACACTCGTCGAGTTCCCGCTGATGTGTGGTCAGATTTGGAAAAGCCAGTTAACACAGAAACACTCTGGGGGCGTGGCCTCTGGTTCTGGACCGCGGCCATTACGCTATTTACCAAAATCGAATTCTCCTCCGCTGCACAGCATCACTTCCTGTGTCGGCTGGCGTTTTAGAGCAGTGAAGAAGAACTGCTGTTTCATCTATAAAGTTTCTCAACACATTACATGGTATCAGATCAGTGATCAGCGTCTCTGAAACTAGGAACGACCGTATTTATATTATTGCAGTTCTAATCACTGTTGGATAAAAGCACAGAAACAGACTAAACGAGATAATAAGTTAGAACAAGAGAAACGGGTGCTTAAGTGGTAACATGTATATTTAATGGTTATCATTATAAGACAGTAATATTTAGAGTTACTTTTTCCCAAATGGTGGATTGTCTCCATTTGGGGTTTTAAAAATGCTCTTATAATTATTTTAACTAAAGCAGCATGTGGCACAAAGATTAAAAACTGTGCATTAAAACGACAGACACTCTCCGTCAGTGAAAACCTCCACACAGTCGCACTGAGGACGGAGTGTGAACATCTCCAGCATCCCCCCCCCCCGTCACGGTGCAGACGTACCTGTGCGTCCAGCTCCATGACATGAGAAACCTTGTTCCAGCCAAAGCCCACGAAGCGCTGGTCGTACTCCGGACAGTCTCGTCTCACCACCACGTACGGCTCGAAGTCCGGCTCCCACTCCACCTTGTAGGGGGTGGTGGCTGTTCGCCATTTGGCATAGTTGGTCGGAGCGTGACCTTTGGGCCACACGTGATACCTGGAGCGGCAGAAGGAAAAGGTCAATGATGATCACATCATCCAGTCTCCTTATTTTTACCTCCATCATCCGCCTGATTCTGGATTCATGTTCCTGTACCTGAAGGTGTAGAGAGTCCCCATGTCCAGCATGGAGAGCAGCTCGGCTTTGGATTTGGGGAAGGACAGACGGTAACGCAGAGTCTCAAACGCCGGAACCACCAGAGCCTTCTTAGTGTGAGCCATGTCCAGCTGCACCACGGACTTCCTGCACGGAGCAGAGGAGGAGGAGTCGTCACCGACAGGTAAGATCAACAGGGTTCACGTCTTTACCTGGGACTGAGGCGACTCACGGACGCTTCAGAGAGCGTTCACGCCTCTTCACCTTACTGCTGCTCATCAGTCTCATCACTCAATAACTCCTTTTCCGCCTTTTCCTGTTGGGTTCACCTGTTCTTGAGATGTGTCTACAACTGGGTTTGAATGTATTTAACTGCAGTGGACCAGTTTAGAAAGGCAGCTATAAAGCATGAAGCCCAGTGAACTCTCTGCAGACCTCCATGATAAAACCGTGGTGAGACAGAGATCGGGGCAAAGGTATGGAGCCATTTCTTCTTCCTCGCTGCGTCGACACACCTGTCTGGACTTTGTCTTTGTGGGACAGTGACATCAGTAACATCATTAGTTCCTCCTGTGTTTCTCCTGCTATAAAAACAAGATCTTTCTCAACCTGTCAGCTGGGAGTTTCCACATTCATGTGACGCAGCAGCCGCTCTTACCTGAGGTAATCGTAGAGGCCGTACATCGGCAGGAAGTCCACGTCGGTCAGGAACACGTACGGCGTGTTGGCGTTCTTCAGGGCCACGTTCCTCACCAGGTTGACCGGGTAGAACTGGCCCTCCTTGTAGACGATGTGGTAGCCCACGTTCTTGCGGTTCTTGAGGACCTCGGAGGCCTGAGCGTAGCGCAGGAACTGCTGCGCCTCGGCGTCGGACATGTAGAGCGCCAGGCTGATGGGGCCCTCCCAGTGTTTACAGATGGCCTCCAGCATCTGCAGCCTGCGGCGGCAAAGACAGAGTCACGTGTTACTGACCACGACGAGAGTTAGAGATGTAACGTAGCATTAGTTTACCTAAATCTATTTCTCCTTTAGTAAATAAAATGTGAGAAAATAATAAAAACGAAAAAAGCCATCAGAAGTTTCCGGAGCTCGAGCTGATATTTCTTAATGTGCGAACTCAAAGATATTCAGATTACAACCATATAAAACAGAGGTTTAAAATGTACTGATGAATGTCATATGAAGTGGTAGAAAGCTCCGGGACAGCCTCAGGATGGACCTTGTGGTGACCGAGCGCTCTGGGTTTCCAGGTGTGGTACCTGTCCATGGAGAGCTGAGCCACCAGCGTGATGTCGGTGTCGTCCTCGGTGGGCGTGTACTCGTACTGCAGGAAGTAGAGGTGCACGCGGTGAACGGTGAGCCGCTCCCGCCGGAAGTCGTAACACTGGTCGTCCTCGTCCAGCTCCTCCAGAGCCGTCTGCAGCTGAGGAGACAGAGCGACACCACCAGGTCAAAGACTCAACAAACTCAATGGCTTCTTACCAAGAAAAGCGTTTTTAGATAATAACTCTCTGCAGCTTCGGACTGGGCGATTCTCTCTCATTTTTATTTTAACATCGAGTTTCTTCTCCTTTCTTTCCTTTTTCAATCTTTCTCAGACGAACTCGACTCTTAAACGCACCACAACCAATTAAACCAATTAAATTAATTTGGATTGTAATCATGATTTGACCAAGCTGGGATGACACTGCGTCACCATGGCGACCACACTCTTGCTCTCTACAGCGAGAGCGGCAAACCGACATCCTGCCAAGTAATAACTGATTCTCAGATCCTTTTTCTGAAAGAGTTCATGTCGTTACGTTAAAAATGATTATTGACTAAAAGATCGTTATCACACGTTTACTCTCATAAATCAATCAGCGCGACTCGACATCAAACAACATGTGCTGTGTGTGTGTGTGTGTGTGTGTGTGTGTCACCTGCACACTCTCTGGGTTGGCCTGACTCGGGCAGCCGAACAGCTCTCGTCTCAGCAGGTTCCCGTCGTACTCCAGGAAGGTCAGGTAGAGGTTCCTGAAGAACTCCACGTGCTTGTTCTTCACGCGGAGCTTCTTCGGAGAGTTCCAGTGGATCACCTGGACGCCACAGTGAACAGGACACTCAGCACATTCACATTAATACAGTTTAAAGGTCCTGCCACTTGATTTAGCTCTGAAAACCATCCTTGTTACTCAGAACTTCTCTAACCTGTGGAGCTTCATTTCATCTTTCACCAAGGAAATGGTGAAAGTCTCAGTTCACTTGTTCTTTATTTGTGTATTTGAGAATTACCATTATTAATGCAGTAACATCTACAGGTGCATGTTAATAATTTAATTGTGTGTGTGTGTGCGCGCACCTTGAGGTCGGAAACCTCGGTGTAGCACTGCTCGGAGCGAGTGTGATCCGACAGCTGGACGTTCCAGAAGCAGGGCAGCTGGTGCACCAGGACCGGGTTCTGCTTGATGAAGGCGTTGAAGATGTCCTGCAGACACACGACACACGGCGTCAACAACAACAGCGGCCGCTCTGGTTCTGCGCACCGACCCACCCTGAAAGCCGTGTGAGTCACGGCGGCGTTAAAGTCTCCGGTCCCTCGGCTCTCGAAGGCGTCGGAGAGGAGACCCATATTATCCGTCTCTTTGCTGGTTTCCTGGCAACCTCAGCTTTGATTTTACAATCTGCACAACAGTTTACAAAGGCCGGCTCCCTGTTTGCAGCCCGCATTGTGTCTTTTAATATACAATCAAGGTCGCCGGTCGGAGCTCAGCAAACACACCGACACCGCTGGGTGTGTGACAGTAAACACACTAACAGCAATGGAGAGATCAAAGAGACATCTGGATCTGACCTTTTCTTAGCTGCAGGAAAAACAGCACTCTTGTTCCTCCTCCTTTAGTCAGGTGGTTAATCATTGAAATAAAAATTTCACAAATTATTGCATTTACACGTTTAAATTCCTCAAAGTGAAGTGTTGAAGGTTCGATATCAGAATTTCAATTCAGGTCGATTTAACACTTCTTAAAACAAACAATTTAACGAGTAAATCTCAGCTTTTATTTGATCCATAAAATCCAATAAGCTGATTGATTGCTCTCACAGATGTTTCTCTGTTTTCTAAAGATGGAGGATGCGCTGTCATATGTTGTAAAAACCTTGTAATTTCTGGCTTTTTACATAAAACTGAAAAAGACATTTATCTAATTCAACATTATGCGTCTGTGTGTGTGTGTGTGTGTATGTGTGTTTGTCTAACCATTAAAGCTCCTCCAGTGTAAAGGTCTGTGTCCATGTGTAGTGTGATTATAGATCAGCTCTAGCTTCTATATTAATACTGTGAAAGTATCAAAGCCTCAGTCCACAGAGAAATGCACACAGCCTGTATTCAGAAACTGAGCCTTAAAACCAGCCGTCAG
>NW_019525481.1:163307-190660 GCF_002814215.2 Seriola lalandi dorsalis
GGCATCTAGAGTGTCTCCAGCAACATTATGCGTCTGTGTGTGTGTGTGTGTGTGTGTGTGTGTGTGTGTGTGTGTGTGTGTTTGTCTAACCATTAAAGCTCCTCCAGTGTAAAGGTCTGTGTCCATGTGTAGTGTGATTATAGATCAGCTCTAGCTTCTATATTAATACTGTGAAAGTATCAAAGCCTCAGTCCACAGAGAAATGCACACAGCCTGTATTCAGAAACTGAGCCTTAAAACCAGCCGTCAGGACTTCTGGAACTTTGTGATGTCACAACAAAGCAGTCACCAAGCCCCGCCCACCTGGACCCACCATCCAAACCTTGCAGGATTTGGTTTCTCTGAGTGTTTTTACCTGAAATCTGCTATATTTTTATTTGAGTATTGAAAACATGGGAGCATCGGCAGAATAAACCTCCTCTCTGAGAAATCTAATTACAACTTGCTGTTGCTGCGTCGCCTCTGACTGTGACTGATGTGTTTAATTGTTTTCTGATATCTTTGGTGTGGGTGTGTGTGTCCCTGACCTGATCGGCGAGCGAGGTACTGAGCATGCTCATTAGCTCCCTCTCTGCCGTCAGCCGCCACATCTGCTCCCAACCGATTCGCCGCAGTCTCTCCAGGTAGAGAAGAATGACGCCTGTAAGAAAAGCCCAGTCAGTCACATGACAGTTTTTATCTGATGCTGTGAAAACATTTAAACATCTTCATCTCCTCTTTCTTTTCCTGTTTCCTGTTGAATCTGTCACGTCAGAACCGACGTCAGTCTGGATTCGTTACCTGTGTTGAAGCCTCGTCCCAGTGCGGGCCAGGGTTTGTGGTTTTTCCACAGGTTCCCCAGGTACCAGTCACTCTGGTTCTCCACCAGACCGATCACCTGCTTATCTGCAACCAAAGCAACCAACAGGTGGTCAGTGAAATATGTTGAAAGGTCTTTAAAGGACTCGATGTACAGGTCTGTGCAGCCTCGGTGCAGGAATCCGCTCTCTCTACAGTTCGTAGTCTCACCTGTGAACTTCCTGAAGATGCCCCAGAGCTCGGCGATGTCAGTGGCGAAGGTGATGTCCGTGTCCAGGACGATGACCTTTGTCAGGTCGGAGGGCAGAGCTTTGGTTAGCGTCAGCTTCATCAAGCCGTAAATACCTGAGTAGTGCTTGTTGGGAATCCACGACACCTCGGACTGAAACCACAAACAGGAAGACGGGGGTTTTGTTTTGCAACCATCTTTTCTTTTAAACAGGTAAACTGTCACCGTGGCAACTGATGGATCCACTGTTGTTCATTGTACATGTGCAATGTTCAGTTCGTGGGCTAACACAAAGCTACATTCAGCAGATCTTGGCAAAGACTCAATGTGTGTGTTTTTTTTTTTTTTTTTTTTTTGAAACTGCAAATAATGTCTTTTAATTAATTCTCTTGATTCAGAGTAATTGGATCTGCATAAGTGCATCATCTGCAAATATAATCGGCTTAAAGTCTCGGCTGTTTTTCTCCGGTTTAATGTGAGTTAATGGAAACCGGAGAGAGAGCGAGAGAGAGAGAGAGCGAGAAAGAGAGCGAGAGAGAGAGAGAGAAAGAGAGAGAGAGTGAGAGAGAAAGAAAGAGAGAGCGAGAAAGAGAGTGAGAGAGAGAGCGAGAGAGAGAGAGAGTGAGAGAGAGTGAGAGAGAGAGAGAAAGAAAGAGAGAGAGAGCGAGAGAGAGAGTGAGAGAGTGAGAGAGAGAGCGAGAGAGAGAGTGAGAGAGAGAGAGAGAGCGAGAGAGAGAGAGAGAGAGAGCATGCAGGTCGCAGCATCTGACAGCACAAAGGACTCATTGTTCAGCACAAAGACTGAGAGGGAGGAGAATGTGATGATGTGAAGGATGGAGATGCAGGTTGGAGTTGCACACACACACACGCACGCACGCACACACGCACGCACGCACACACACGCACACACACACACACACACACACACACACACTAACTTATTCATGCTGCTCTTACATTCCCCGTCACTGTGAGAACATTCATCAGCTTCATGTTAAGAGAAATGATTTGGTGTTTTTGTGCTGAAGTGTCACTTGACTTTGGGAGAAACGAGTTTCAGCAGCTCGTCCTCCTCCGTCACCAATTGTCGCCGTCAGGTGAAAACCTTGTAACTGCCCTCATGGTGACTGTCGAGCATTAACTTTAAGGACGTGGGTCTGCGACTCACAGTCGGCCGGATCAAGTCCAGCCAATACCGATGCGGTTGATACGGTACAGATACAAGGTTTCCTTGGAAAACACCAGGAAACAAAACCAACTGCGGTCAGGTAATAACCTTGTATCTCCAAATTGTACTACAATAACAGCTTTGCTTTAATCTGGCAGGGCATGTTTTAAGGACTCAGTGGTCACCTGGAGCGTTTCTAGTTATTCTGTGGTTTTTAAAGTGTAACCTCAGCACACTTGGACAAGACTCTGGTTCCGCACTCCGTGTCTCTGAGGATACGGTGGAATAAATGAATGAATTAGAATTAATAAGATTTTTTTGGCAAAATCCAAAACGGACAGAGAAAGAAGGATTTTTTTTTAAGTCACACAGGATCATAAGCTCCTTCATTGTATACGATAGCATGAATCTTTCTGTTTCTGCATCAGATATCTGAACCACTACAGAGCAGGCTGTTATTACAGTCTATTGTATATGTTCACATTCCCCACAGGATGAATCCTAGTCACTATGGTGACTGCTATAAGCTTCCCTCTAGCACCGCCAACGGGTTGCAATTTTTATGTTGGCCCATAACAACGTATGTCAAAAACTAATGGCTACATTTAAATATTCATGGTCTCCAGAGGAAGAATCCTAATAATTTAGGGGCCTGTCCTCGAGCCATTAGGACAGGCTTAAGAACTGACTACAAACAGCTAATGGGCAGATTGCAAGTTTAATGCTGGTGTTTTCAGTTTATTAGGAACACCTGTAGAATCTATTACAAACCAAGGCTGAAGTCCTTTAATAAACTCTGCTCTTGGACACATTTATTTATTCTATATAACCAGATTAATCCTGCTCTCTTTGGCAGCTGACACAAAATGTCTGTAACTGATTGACTGAGTGATGAAGTTACGCCACTGGGAAAGAGCTCCTTCAAAATGATTTGGTGTCAACAGTTTCTATTGCGTCATCAGGGGGGTTTTGCAGTAGACATATCTGAAACCAGAGCTCAGTCTTTGTCTTTAACTCATGTGTTTGGCAATTTCATGGTTTAATTTCTTGGTTATAAAATCAGGAGTTTAGCAGCAGCTTGGAAGTGACTGCTGGTTTATATGTTGCATTAGTAACTATAATCAAATAAAATAATATACAATATTCTGAAATGGTCCATTCTGCATAAAGAGGACTTTCTTTACTTTAGTAGTATCAAAGTCTCATGCTAATACTTTTGTAGTTTTACTTAAAGCTCCTCCAGTGTAAAGGTCTGTGTCCATGTGTAGTGTGATTATAGATCAGCTCTAGCTTCTATATTAATACTGTGAAAGTATCAAAGCCTCAGTCCACAGAGAAATGCACACAGCCTGTATTCAGAAACTGAGCCTTAAAACCAGCCGTCAGGACTTCTGGAACTTTGTGATGTCACAACAAAGCAGTCACCAAGCCCCGCCCACCTGGACCCACCATCCAGCCCTTGCAGGATTTGGTTTCTCTGAATGTTTTTACCTGAAATCTGCTGTATTTTTATTGGATCACTCAGAAAACAGTCAGCCAATCAGAAGAGAGGCTCAGAGCCTCCTCTCTTCTGATTCCACGGTTACTTCACAGGCTGTGTTGCGGTTGTGAAATGTGTTTCTACACTGACATATAATGTTTAGGTGTCAGTTTGACACAACTTACTTTAATGTTGTCAGTTTAAAAACGAGGCTAAACTGAAGCTTGACCCTCGACCACATCCTGAAGTAAGAGCCAGTTAACACTGCTGCAGCTCTAACAATCCTCTGATCTGTTAATGTGACACGATCTGACACACAGACTCGAGCTGTGACCTCCTCTTTCAGAATTAGCGATGTGTCTGTGCGGTGACGTCTCTGTATTGATGTCTCTCGCTCTTTGATGCCGCTCTGAGGCGAATCTCTTCCATTAAAGGAGATTTATAAATACATTTAACTCAACTCCTCTCTGTATCCTCTAGACTCGCTGCTGCTGCCCTGGACGGCACAGATTCTCCTTTGATATGGTAAATGTAGGATCTGACTTTGACTCACCTTGTCCTAACAGAGAGCAGCGAACAGGGATACGTGCATGTGTCTGGATGAGGGCTGACATGGTGTGTTTGACACGAGGTGTGTGTGTGTGTGTGTGTGTGTGAGCTCTTACCTTGAGTTCATCTGCATCATAGAAGCTGACTTGCACAGACGGCACCATCCAGGACTGGAACAGAGAACTCAGGATACGATTGGCTACTGTGTCTGTGATGAAATGAAAGTGAAGAGGATTCCTCCTGAGAAACGCAAAAAGAGAAAGAGACGTAAGAGGTCAAGAGGTTCACTCCAGGCAGGTTTAACCGTCTTGACCAGCACCACCTCTGTCCGTGAAGCTAACGCCACCTTAAAGGGGACTTGTGGTTTCATGTCAGGAGCGGGTGGTGGTGATTGTCGCTTGACAAGAGCTTCGGCTATCGTCTATCAGGCTAGCTGGTTAGCATGCTAACTTCAGTGGAAACAAAGACGTGATAGAGAAAAGAGTTACTGGTGTTTGTTTCCACCTCTGGAGACAGATGTTGGTGAGTTAAGGAATGACATTTGATGCTGAACTCACAACGTTTGTTTTAAAAACTGTTAAATAAACAGCTGTTAATGCTAACATTAGCTATGTAGCAATAGCAAAACTTACAAATAGCTCCTTTAACAGACTCCAATCCATTCACGAAGCAGTTGAAAACATTTTTATTCAGACAGGTTTTTAGTCTGAATATCTCCTCCATTTTATTTCATTGCTTTTCATTTTCCTATTTCTTGATTTTGAACTTTTGCACTTTTTATCATGTAAAACACTTTTTTTTATCTGTGAAAGGTGCTATATAAAGAAACTTTACTCACTTACTTACTGTTTGTAGGAAATAAGACTAATATAGATTAATAGAATAACAGCAGGACTACACTTTATAAAGGACCCACTTAAAATTTTCCTCAATGATGACGTCATACATGGATGATCAGAGTCTGGACGAGGACGGAGAAAGTTTTCAGATGATAAAACTCATGACTTTGATCTTTATTGTGAGACCTTTATGTAAACAGGCCCAAGGCTGCAACATTTATCTCAGAAACCGACACACACACACACACACACACACACACACACACACACACACACACAGACCACCATGAAGCCACAGACCCAGACTCACAGAGATCTTCAGGAGCAGCCACTCAGACTTCCATTTGCAATTTAATTGGAAACATAACTACAGAAATAAACATTTAAAAGACACAGAAAACTGTGCATCCAATTCATTTTCAAACCAGCAGCACATCAGACGGAGCGAGGTCAGACATCAGCGAACACAACTCAGTGGATGTTTACATCTTTGAAAGCCTTTGTGAGAGCCAGACGTGAGCGGAGCTGATTGAGGTCAACAGAAATCCAGAAAAAACAACAACAAAACCCTGAAATCTGCTCAACATGTAAATCCACTGAGTCACGAGCACTAAAAATACAACATCAGTCATGAACAGGGCTGATGTGTCCTCAGTCTTACACACTAAACCACACTGTTAAAACAATAACGTGTGCGGTAAATCAGAATAACACTGAGATTCAACTGTAATGGTGCCGAAGAGAAAGATGCTGAAACACTTTCTGCTCAAAACAGAGAAACTGTTGATATATTTTATATCTTTATTCCATTTTAAAATTTTTAAATGGAGAGTTCAGGGTTTTTCTTGAATTCAGGTGGTACATTAAAGGTCATCTTTTCATTTTCACATCTTTCTACTTTAATGTTCCTAACAGTCTGCTTCAAGGATTCAAGGGTTTTTAAAGCCTGTACAAAATCCGGGTTACAGCCATGTCAACTCCTGCTATACAAGAATTTACAAAAGCTCAAGTGGAGTTCAAATAAATGTACAGATTCAGTGAAGGAGAGAGAAGAAGAAGAAGAGGTGAAGGTGTGACTCACCTGTGGAAGAGGACGGACTTGACCAGCGTGACCACGTCTCTGCTGGCGTTGTGACCGGCACAAACACACGCTACATGGATGAGCTGCAGAGACAGAAGACGGAGAATCAGCGGCTGCGTCGTTTTAGAAAAATACAAAAGTTTCACTCGTTTCACTGCCTCTGTCATTTCACTTTAAACGGCTCCATTTTGGAGATACGAGCAGGTCCCCTCGACAACCACGCATAATCCAGGACATTCACTCCGCTCTCTGATGTGAAATTTCATATTTAGCTTCTCAAATATGTATGATTTCATGTCACTTGCTTTTCAGCAGCAGAAGTCTTTGAAAAAAGTTGGTGTTTAAAGGCTGGAAACGACATCAAAGAGACTTCAGGAACTTACTGCTGCAGCTGCTTTCTTCCATTAGTTTGTATGAAGTGCAGCGACACGGTGAGGTGAGGGCGTATTTACAGATAAACCCTCCTAAGATCTTATTTTTAACACAGTCTCACATTGCTGTATCAGCAGAGCTTCAATCTTAGAGGAGCGTGATACAACAAATTAACTGTGAGCCGTTTAACCAGAGGCTTTAATTACAATAACTGAATAGTTCTGGTCAATAGGCGCCATGAAAAACCACTTCCTGTTTGCACTGTAACCATGGAAACAGACATCAATCACTGGATTACTTCTGATACTGCAGAGAAGGTGAAATTTTACAACGTGACACAGGTGTTTGAGTTGAATGCGTTTCATGTCCCGACCTCACACTTCTGGACGGTGGGCGATCGGGGACACTCCGTGTGGTTGTTGTTCTTCTCCTCCGCCGTGTTGTCCCCGTCCTCCGGTCCGGTGTCCGCCGAGGCTCCCCACTGCTGGTTGCCGTAGTTACCGTCCGGCTGCTGGGCGGCGGTGCCCTGCTGCGACTGGCTGAGCTGCAGCCGGATCTGTCGGTTCTCTTCCTCCACCTCTCGCACCCGCGACTCCAGGACGGCTCGCTCCAGGACCTGGGCCGCCGGGGTGTCGGCCAGACAGGGAGCCAGGAGGAGGGAGCGGCCATCTGGGCGGGGGGGGGCAGGGAGTTTAATAATGTCTGCGGTGTCGTTACAAGACTAATCAAGACTGAACCTGACTAAGTTAGCATTAGCACAACCGCTAACACTGTGTCAGCCACGGAGCTAACAAACAACATAAACAAATAAAAGTTGCTAACTACATTAACCATTCCGCAAAGAAGCTAACTACGCTAACTGTTCTGAAAGAAGCTAACTACGCTAACTGTTCTGAAAGATGCTAACTACGCTAACTGTTCTGAAAGAAGCTAACTACGCTAACTGTTCTGAAAGATGCTAACTACGCTAACTGTTCTGAAAGATGCTAACTACGCTAACTGTTCTAAAAAGAAGCTAACTACGCTAACTGTTCTGAAAGAAGCTAACTACGCTAACTGTTCTGAAAGAAGCTAACTACGCTAACTGTTCTGAAAGAAGCTAACTACGCTAACTGTTCTGAAAGTTGCTAACTACACTAACCATTCTGCAAAGAAGCTAACTACGCTAACTGTTCTGAAAGATGCTTACTACGCTAACCGTTCAAAAGATGGTAACTACATTAACCATTCCGCAAAGAAGCTAACTACGCTAACTACTCTGAAAGATGCTAACTACGCTAACCGTTCAAAAGATGGTAACTACATTAACCATTCTGAAAAGAAGCTAACTGTGCTAACTGTTCTGATCCGTCTGCTAGTCTCTGGTTCTGGTCTCAGACTCCTCCTCAGAGTCTGGGTCTGACTGAGGCTCTCTGACCATCTTGATACTCTCTGCTCTCTCACCTGTCCACCTGGAGCCAGCAGGTGGTGGGCGGGGCTAAAGGCCTATAAGTCAGAGTAGATGAGCTTCAGATCCAGTTTTTCAATGTGTGAAAACCATGTTAGACTAAATATGAATCATAGCAGAGGATGATGATTAAAACATGTCTGGAGGAACTTTAATGACACGATATAACCATTAATCTATGACCACACAGATTATTCCTCTGCAAACTGTAGCTGTCAGATAAATGTAGTGGAATAAAAAGTATAATAGCATTAAAAGATATTTCCACCAAAGGCGACATGAAGAGCTCCAGTTAGATTTCAGGATGTGGAGGTCGTCCTCGTGGCTGCTAACAGGCTCAAATCTCCGTCTGACGAGACGACACAAAGTGTAACCTCAACTCCAGGATTCAAACCTGGAGGTGACATCACAGACGGTTTGCTCCTGTTATTTTTTTTTCTTTGTTTTTTGATTTTATGGTACAAACATGCTGAGGAGTTGTGAGCAACGTATTCTCCAAAGTCTCACACGTGAAAATTGGCTCATCGCACTTCTCCTCTCCCTCCACCTTCATCCCTCCCTCACGCTCTTTTCTGACAGACTGGGGTGTGAACAAATCCCAGAGTGCTTCAGGGTGTGGCGTTTCAGTTGCTAAAATTATTAAAACTTAAAAAGGAGATATAAGATGACAGATATGTTATCAGACCTCAGCAGGAGTGGAGGCGGGAACTCTTCTGCTTTCCTCAGAGGTCATTTGGGGTCAAAGTTCTGGAGGTCCTGGACTCTGAGTCCTGATCAATGTGTATTAAGTGTCAGAGCTCAAATACCAAATGTATGAAAGTGTGAATTCTCTGTTATGACGTTGGGTCTGACTCTGCTGCCTTGCCAAGTATTAGTGACATTTCATATTCCACGGTTTAATATAAAAAAGCAACATTTCTGGTTTCACATTGTTTCATTACAAACCCACAAACTAAACAAGCTGTTGTTCTGTTGTTGTGGTGCTCGGGGCTGTTGTGTGAAACCGCCTGAGTTCATTTCCTGCCACAGTTTCTTCTGATAGTCGCAACCAGCAAAGAGCAAAAGAAAAAAAGCAGTTATTTGTTTGATTGTTCGCTTTTAACCAAAGGCTCTGTTCAGCAGCTTCATGATGGAAATGTTAAAAGCAGAGTGAGGACAAGGAAAAAAGCTGTTTCCTAATTCATATTTTAACACACACACACACACACACACACACAAAGGATATTTCTGATGATATTCTATATTTTATTTTTATTCCCATGATAAAACCAAACCAACACTGAATCTTGTCTTTTTCGCTCCCTATCTCACATTTTTTCCTCCCCCTCTTCTCACTCTCTCTCACTCTCTCTCTCCTCCTCCTCTATCTCACTCTCTGTCGTCCTCTCTCTAACCCAGTAGAGCAGCAGCTGGCCCACAGCTGAAGTGAGGCATGCTGGGAATGTTCACACCCTCATCTGTGGCGAAGTGAAAAGCGAAGGAAGGAAGGATGGAAGCTCCTTTAAAATCTGACTCTTATTTTTTCATAATTTCTTTGCAGCATCTTTTACAGAGCACTATTTAGCATAGCAACGTAGCTTTATAGTATTGTATAGAGAGTGGTGGGAGAAGTATTCAAAGAGTTATATTAGTCTGCATTATACTGTGAGATTGTCTTTACAGGTTTATATTTTTACACCATTTTATTAACTGTTGTGTTGGTTCACTGTCATGCATCATATTTTATATTTGCACTGCATGTTATAATTTGAAAAGAAGCTCAGATAAATGTATAAAGCAGCATGACATTCCAACACGCCAGGTACGAGAAGAATCTTCAGAACTGCACTTCTCTCTGTCCATGTGTAGTGTGATTATAGATCAGCTCTAGCTTCTATATTAATACTGTGAAAGTATCAAAGCCTCAGTCCACAGAGAAATGCACACAGCCTGTATTCAGAAACTGAGCCTTAAAACCAGCCGTCAGGACTTCTGGAACTTTGTGATGTCACAACAAAGCAGTCACCAAGCCCCACCCACCTGGACCCACCATCCAAACCTTGCAGGATTTGGTTTCTCTGAGTGTTTTTACCTGAAATCTGCTTTATTCTTATTTGATCACTCAGAAAACAGTGAGCCAATCAGAAGAGAGGCTCAGAGCCTCCTCTCTTCTGATTGGCTCACCGACCTGTTGTTACTAGAGCTCCAGAGAGAAGCCTGAGGGAATAGATGTGAAACTAGACTGAGA
The DNA here is from genome assembly GCF_002814215.2 of Seriola lalandi dorsalis. Classification (NCBI taxonomy): domain Eukaryota; kingdom Metazoa; phylum Chordata; class Actinopteri; order Carangiformes; family Carangidae; genus Seriola; species Seriola lalandi. The sequence continues at coordinate 173,498 of NW_019525481.1, forward strand.
TGGTTTTTATATCTTCTTATGGATCAACACTTCAAATAAAACACAGAAGAAGAAAATATGGAGCTTTAAGTATTGTACTGTTATCATGAACCACTGTGTATAGTGTCTATAGTGTTGTATAGTGTAGATAATGTAGTAATTTAGCATTATTTTACATTCTGGATTTTCATGCTCACATTATAAACCATGTAAATCCTTCCTTGGCAGCGCTGCTTTTAATCATGTAATGCAACAAAGCAAATCTGAATTTGAGACGAAGGATGAGATGGAGAGCGAAGGAGAGGAGGAGGAGGAGGAGGAGGAGACTCGACCAGAGGCTACAGATTAAAACCAGAATCTGATCTGCAGTCAGCCGGCAGCAGCAGAGAACGCAGGTTATTTCTGCAGCGATGAGCTGCTGCTGCTCAGAGCACCAACGCTCTCCAAAAGCTACTCCATCACTCTTAACACTCTGAGCTAAAACGGATACGCCGCACTGTGACAACTCATCTGTCATCCATGTTCAAGTGCGTGAGTCAGAGAGTGATCCTCAACAAAGTGGAATCTTCTTTTCCCGGCTCTGCTCGTCGTCCAAGAACCACCGCTTACCTCAAATATATGACGTCTGACCAGGAAATGTGCAGAATGTGTCTTTGTGTGGCATCTTAGCAAAACATGTAGGGCCTGAAGTCACACTGTTCCCAACCACAACAAATCAGTGTGATTATGGGATGTTATACTCAACATTAAAGGGTAAATTCGCACGGAGAGAAAACCGCTAGCACACTGCACAGACTGTGGACTCTGTCATCAGGATCTGGTTTTGGAGAAACCACAACCGAAGGCGTGGACGGGAGTCATTAAATATCTGAGCAGATATTTGAGGATCACGTTCTCCCTCAAATATCTGCTCAGATATTTTATGAGCTGACAGTTGATGTGGCTCTCGGTCAGGTTAGCAAGTTATTTATCACACAGCCGACTGACATATGAGGACAATTATACTTTCCAACGGAACAGACGACAGGTACGGTCCACTCCACCTGTTTTTATGTGCTTTTTCAATATGTGCATTAAAAGCTTGAGCAGAAACAACAGAAATGTGTAATCTGTATCAGTCACTGTAGCTTCATTAAAACACCATGTGGTCACGTATCTATGGATATGTTCACATGATGGAAACACAGACTGGAAATTTCGGAAAACGAATCAGAGTTTTCTGGTTCTGTAACTGGACCCTGTGTTTGAAATCTGCTTCGTTAAGCGACACGTCACTTCACTTTGTACAGCAGCTGCTGTCGACAGTGACAGTGAGTTTCAATCTCAAGTTTTAAAGCTCCTCCAGTGTAAAGGTCTGTGTCCATGTGTAGTGTGATTATAGATCAGCTCTAGCTTCTATATTAATACTGTGAAAGTATCAAAGCCTCAGTCCACAGAGAAATGCACACAGCCTGTATTCAGAAACTGAGCCTTAAAACCAGCCGTCAGGACTTCTGGAACTTTGTGATGTCACAACAAAGCAGTCACCAAGCCCCGCCCACTTGGACCCACCATCCAAACCTTGCAGGATTTGGTTTCTCTGAGTGTTTTTACTTGAAATCAACAGGTCAGTGAGCCAATCAGAAGAGAGGCTCAGAGCCTCGTCTCTTCTGATTGGCTCACCGACCTGTTGTTACTAGAGCTCCAGAGAGAAGCCTGAGAGAGGAGATGTGAAACTACACTGAGATATATCTTCTTATGGATCAACACTTCAAATAAAACACAGAAGAAGTGTGAAATGTCAGTCAACATGACTGAGAATAGGCTTCGGCAATATCCAGAATTAAATATCTCAATACTGTTCAAGCCCAAATATCAGGATATACCATATAACAATGTACAGCAAGGAAAGCAGTGAAACGAGGGTCAGACGTGGCAGCTGGGCAAAACTGCAAAAACAAAAAAATGGAAATTTGAATATCTACAATCCATCTGCTGAGAAAACTCCAGAACAGCCAGTAATGGACCTGGTTCAGGACGCAGAGGTGTTTAATTTCGCCTGGGTCGTCGGCAGAATGAGACGTTTTTATTGTATGAAACTGAGACTAGAAATGAAAGAGTGAAGACTGAAAGCTCAATATCTCGTTTCAGAAGACAAACATCCTGCCTGTAAATTAAGTCTTCACCGCACAGGACCTGGGAAAGGTTCATCCGAAATCAGGTCATTAGAAGTAAAGATTTTGCTAAAAGGTCAGATGGTCACTGAAGTCATCGAGTCTTCCCCAAGGAACATGATTAAAATTGAACATAATTATATATTATCTCAGTTTTAGTTTCAGGTTTCAGTGTCTAATGTGTTGGACGCAGTAAACTGCTCGTTCAGTTCTTTATGAGCTCAGGCTGGTGTGCATGTGACTTCCTGACTGTGTGTGTGTGTGTGTGTGTGTGTGTGTGTGTGTGTGTGTGTGTGTGTTATAAAAGCTCTTCCTGGAAACAGCATCACAGCGTCGTGGCAAAGAAATTCTCTGAACCGACCTCGGCTGTTGTGATCCAAACAAAAGCGCCGACTGCGGCGGCTCGCTGATGCAGCCTCGCCGGCTCTCCGGGATGTCAGAGTGAAAAATTCAACCAAACAGAAAATCGGCTCCATGTGTTTAAAAATTTAACTTAATAGTCGGATCGAAGGGAAATTGAGCTGAGCTGCAGAAAAACGACTGATAATTGATGTTTTCTGTTCTCGTCGGTTGGATTCCTGCGACTCTTATTTGACCCAAACCACAGCTCAAGTCTTTTATTATAAATCAGCTGCAAACCCAATCTCCATGGAAATTACAGAGCGAGGACTCGCACTGAATAATCTGCACATGCTGCGTCTCTCATACTCACTCTCCAGGTTTCCCGCCAGCAGGTAGAGCCAGGTGAGCAGGACGACGGCCGTGAGAGACGCCACCAGCAGCTTCAGGCGTCCGCGGCACAGCAGGTTCATGGTGGGACGACGGCGCTGAGGGGCTCTGAGGGGTCGGGGGTCAGGGGAGAGGAAGGAGGGGAAAGGGGGGAGGGGGGAGGGGGTTCAAGTAGGGCTCAGTCCCTCGTCAGGTCCCTGCAGCATCCTTTCATCTGAGGAGGAGAGAGGAAGAGACGCCAAGTTTAGACTGACGGAGAAATGTTTTTCCATTTTCCATTTCAAATCATCTTCCTAGCGATCCTAGACTGCAGGAGGGGGGGGGGGGCAAAAAGCCCATCGAAGCCCAGAACCTTTCAGTCAGTTTGGTGTGTTAGCATGCTACAGCATTAGCTTATCAGCATTAAACACTACGTAAAGCTGAGGCTGATGGGAATGACATGACACAGAGGACCTGGTTGGAGATTTAGAGAAATCAAACTTCTTTCTGTTAATAACAGGTCAATAAAATAAAAGTCACTCTTGTGAAGAGAAAGCAGCAGCTGAGTTTGTTAGAACAAAGAGGTTTGAAAGCCTCAGGAGTCGTGTCACTGCACAGATGAGATCAGATGATCCTGAATTGTCAGAGTCTAATGAGGCTGAAGAACAAGGACTCAGTAAGTGTCACATTTATATCGTGGAAACATGGAAAACCTGTAAAGGAGAAAATCCTGAACAAGCTGTAACTAAACCCCCCCCCCCGCTGTCAGTGTGTCTCTGTGCTGGTCTCCCTCTTTGTGCTGAGCCTGATTAGAGCTGGAGGTCTGTCTTTGTTTCACAATGCGATTCATTAATCCCACTTTAATTAAACAGAAGCCCGAAAGAAACAAAACCAGAAACCGCCGCCAACAAGAAACAGTGAGTGTGAGTTTAGAGCAAGAAGAAGAAGAAGAAGAAGAAGAAGAAACTTTAAGCTGGATCCAGACATTAAAAACTGAGCTGGAACGTTTCAGTGTCGGAGGATAAAGCAGCTGAGAAGGAACAAAACTGTGACAAATATTCACCATTAATGGTGGATTCAACAAAACTGGAACGTGCTGTCGTCTCTAAACACAACACACTGACAGTCACATGAAACACACCTCGTGTCTCAGTGTTTCCTGCAGTTACCGCCAACAAAGTCACAATACAGACGCTCCATCTTCACGAGTTTACACATTCAAGTGAGACATTTCACATTTGAAAACATGAATTTCATATAAAAAAGTTTGTTCACCCCAAGGTCCATTTAGTAGTTGAAAGCTGGAGTTTTCAACCGTATCACATGACCTTCATCTGCAGACAGAGTTTACCCAGTTGTCATGGAGATGTAAATGTTTACATTATCTGTATTTCTGCACATTTTAAGGACGTCACGTTCACGCTGGCTAAAAACATGAATAGTGAATATTTATCTGCACTGTTGCTGAATATCGTGTAACTCAAGTCCGACCTTTTATTATTATCTATTTATCTGTTTATTCATTATTACATTTTAATCTGTTTAAACTGGTTTGTCCTTTAATTCTATGTTTATTTTCTGGATTGTTTTCCTTTTAAATATTCTACTTTTATTTCTGGTATTACTCACTTCCAAACATCCCCTCTTTTTTTAATTATCTTATCATTTCATCTTTAATGTTTTTTCTTCATTTTTATTCCTTTTATTTCTGGTCTTACTCACTTTAATAAATGTCCTCTGTGTTACTGTTGAGTATTTTTTGGCGGTGAAATCTGGGCTCGACTGTATCAAGATATTACAGTTTGGATATCGAGCCTCTCGTGTACGTGGAAGTGTTTGCTCTCTGCTGACAAACAGACTCCAGGTTTCTGTGCAATCAACTGGAATTAATTAATAGGAAACTGAACTCTGTGTCCACAGAATTTCATTTCTAATTAATACAAGATTATTTGCTTCTTTTCAAGAAACTTCCCGGGAGTTGTTAAGAAACTGTGGACCTGTGAAGTGAAGCCTGATTCATGTTGGTGGTGTTTTGGAGAATGAAAAACACAGGGTCGGACTAAAAGCACTTTGACTGACTGGCCTTGTGTGTGTGTGTGTGTGTGTGTGTGTGTGTGTGTGTGTGTGTGTGTGTGTGTGTGTGTGTGTGAGAGAGACCAGCTGAAGGTGTGTGCGTGTTATCTTTAAGAGCAGTTTGGACACGGTGAAGTGAATGTTACTCTGATGGGAAAAGAAAAAGAAAGAGTCAGCCTTCAGAGTTTAAACAAAACCTCTGCAACAAAACAGAACAAAGACGCAGTAAAGGACAGAGAGAGACTTCAGACTTCGATATCAGAGCTGCTGACTCCGCAGCTTCAGCTCGGTCTGAAGAAACAAATACTTTTGTGACACGTCAGTCATCGGCTGCAGGATAAATGTGAGTGTAGATCTTCTAAATAATGATCCACAGCTCTGTGTTTACACTGAGGACGCGCTCCCGCTCCATATGTCTCTGTCGGGACGAATCTGCCGCCGTGGCTCTTTTCCCTCCTCGGCAGCTGAATCAGCTTCGTGTTGAAAGAGAAAACAGCAGCTACGTCCGACGCCTCTGCAGCACCTTCGAGAAACCGCTCCCAACAACAGGAACAGAAAAAACATCGACCTCAGATCTTCCTCCTTTGGACTTCATCGTCCCCTGCCAGATTCCTGAAGTGACTGTGTGACGTCTGTGTGTGGAGGAAACTACCACTCAGCTCCACCATCAGAACAAACCACCAGTTTAGCATTGTCTACTGAAATAGCACTCCTACAGCGTCAGGTGTACTGGACCTTGGTTGTCGTGGTTACAATACAATAATGAACAGGCGGACTGTTACCGAGAGCGGCGTACTCTCACTACCTCCGTCGCCATGGTGACTATAACAAACGGTCATGGCTTGGCTGGGTTTTGGTTGATATAACGTACATCCTCGACATTAGACGATCTCTGTTGTCGTGGTTACGATACAAACTGCTGGTTTCACATGGGAATCGAACACAGCGCTTTCCTGCGTCGCATTCATCCATCCACCACCACCTCCTCCTGACGTGGACTCTGTCCCTCTTCACACTACGTCACCGACACTTTTCCCTTCGCTCCTGTTGTCATCACTACGACCACTAGATGTCGCCTAGCAACAAAACCTCCAACTATGATGTCACAATAAGCTGCCGTGAGCTGGTCTCCGGTGCTCGGCCTCTCGGCTCGGGTTGTGATTTCCTGTCTTCTCTGTAAGATCTTTCCCTCACACGTCTTTGTTGCATTGGAACAGGTTATTTCCTTTATGATGTGTATTGTCTGTTATGACTGTCAGCACTCAGCTGTCAGTTTATTAGGTACACCCGGATGAAGCTAATGAAGTCTAACCCGACAGTCCTGCGATGGTCCTCCTCCCTCACGGTTATAACGTTCAGTTCACATCGATGGTTTACTGGGGTGTTCATTCACTGTGTGATACTCTACAGTGAAGAGGAGAAAACAAGAGACTGATGACTACTGTTTTCTAGTTAATTACAGCCCCACACAGTTCATTATTAAGAACACTACAATCATCTGCTGTACGTGCGGATCAAAGTGTGCGCTGGAAGCCACCAACGCTCTGCCAGACGCTCAAACTTTCCAAGTGCATCCAGATGATTTATGAGTTAATTAGTGAGGCTGATGTATGCGCTGTACGTCGTTAAGAGCAATGAAAGGTGCTGAGAGGGGACGAAGAGGGAGGAGAGGAGAGATGGAGAGAGCAAACAGAGGGAGGGTGAAGATGAGTGAGAGGAGGAGGAGGCGAGGAGGTGGGAGGCAAAGAAATGGAGATACTTGAAAAGATGGAAAACAGAGGAGACGGTGGGAGAGAAGAGGAGAAACTTAAGGAGGATTCAGGCGAAAGAGAGGAGAGGAAACAGCAGAAGAGAGGAGAAAAGAAAAGAGAGGAGAAGAGTAAGTAAATAAGGTCCAGGTTGAGTTGTGGGATGTGCAGGTTTATTGGCCTTTCAGCCTCTGACGCTCATAAACCCAGCGAGGATATAAAAATGAGGGACAGTGCCACTAAAGAGGAGTTTAATAGGCAGCTTTTGTTGATTCTGCAGGAGCTGCACAAAACGCTTACACTTCTGGGCTCTAATTGTGGCTGTAAAAACAAAAAAGCCCTGGCCGTCGATATGAGGAGGATGTGTTGGGAGGACTGCGGCGGTTTTGCAGCCTCCTCGTGCCGTCTAATCGGAGCTGAGAACAGCACTGGAGGGACGGCCGAGGCTGCGTGGGCGGCGCCGGGGCGGAGGCACAACAAATAACTCGGTGTAATGGCTGTAAATTAAAAGATAACGCCCCGAGCACCGAGAGTGAACACTTACACCCTCTGAAAGAGTTATCCTGTGACTTAGTTACTGACCCCAAACTCATCATTTATTCATCCTGCCTCAGACTCATCGAAGCCGTGGTTTCTGCGGCTCAGTAATCTGTGGAGACGTGGAAACATTTTAGGATGGAGTTCGGAAAAAGCCTGGAGATCATGAGGCTTCATCCTCTGGGAGCCGTCAGCGCCTGCACTAACCCATGCTGCATGTGTGAAGCTTTTCACTGAATCTGTGAAAACGTCGACCCGCTGCTCCGTGATGAAGCGTGCGGTCCTCTCAGCTGGGCCGGGACTGGTCTGCTCACGCCGTCTCAACTAAACATGGAGGAGCAGCGTTCAGCTTTCATGCTCCACACGTCCCAACAAGTTCTACAACTCTCTCCTTTTAAACGGTCAAACTTTTTCTGTTACTTTGCTTTGCCGGTGGCGCTAGAGGAAACGTCAGAGGTTCACCGCCGTCAGTAGGATTCATCCTCTGGGGATCATGAACATCTGTACTAAATGTCAGATCCATCCGTCCAATAGTTAAATGCTAAATGTAAACGAATCAGACGTCCCAACAACAACGAACTCAGTGTGTCGATCAAAGCCACAGCTCCACCAGCTGTTTATCTCCAAGCATTCAAATCTTAATATTTCTAATTCAGTAGTGGATGGAAACACAAATAAATTCAGTTTTCTTTTGGTAATTTTCTGCAGTAAATCTGGAAGGAAGACGAGCTTGTAAACAGGTCGTCTGATGATGAGCTTTCGTAGACATGAAGTGAACAGCAACAGATCACTTCCTTGATTCCTGGGTGGCACCTCATGGAGTTTCTCCTCTCAGTGAATCCTGTCAGTCAGCACTGCAGGGGGGGGGGGGCACAGTATGATACAGTATGATAATGCAATTAAGAGCTGAAAGCAGCAGCTCTGGTCCGGCGGCCGCGTCCCAGTTCAAACTGAAGGGCTTTTTAGCAGCGAGCTAATCACAGAGGGGATAGTCCTGATTAAGGGAATAATCAGCGAGCGCTTCCTGCATTAGGGGACGGAGATAAGAGTGGAGACGGGTAATCAACTCCACTCACTCTGTCTGTTGACCTCACCGACCCACACACACACACACACACACACACACACACACACACACACACACACACACACAGCACTTGCTCATTCTCTTCCATGTCTGCTTGAAGTTCAAAATAAACTTGTGAATTCCTGGGAGAGAAATGTGTGTGTCTGTCAGAATACACACCGTGTTACATCACCATGATGATGCCGTCGTGTGAAATAACAGACATCAGCTGTAAACAGACCGCCTTAACGCACACACACGTACAACACCCCGTGTTTATATACAGTAATCTAATTATCCCTCCCAGCTTCTGATCCTTTAAATCATTAAGTGTTGTGCTGTGTTCGTGCCCGGCAGGAGAGTGTCGTATTAGTGTTTCTGTGTTTTAATGTGTTTGTTCCACGCAGAGTGACAACAGTTCACCTTCCTCTCCTCAGACCCGGCGGGCTTCCTGAGGACGGCGCCGCAGTTCACTGAGAGACAGATTCCTGCCTGTTTCCAGGTCACAGAAGCATCTTTGTAGCTGAAGCTTTTGAATGCTAGCAAAATGATTTGTCCTTTATGTTGTTGAAATGACAAACTCATCGTTACGTTCCAGCTCGGTGGTAGATACTGATTTATCTGATGCAAGGCGCTTCTGTAGACGACAGTAAATCTGGCCCAGACTTGGGCCACGTGCTTGTTTTCTTCTGGCCCACGGCCCGAATCCGGCCCATACACAGCATGACTGTCAGATGCTATTTCCACATCTGGACCAATTCTGGCGCACACACAGAAAATCTTCCAGCTGTCAGCCAATACAGGAGGATAACAGCTGGAATCTGCACCAGATGTGGCAGTTTATGGGCCAGACTCGGGCCGAGGATCCCGGGATATGTTGGACCGGAAGTTTCATTCATCAAATAGCTCTCCATCTATAAACATCTCTGTGCTGTCCTGATGTTTATGGATCCTTCACACTGCTCAGATAGCAGATTAAAACTTCTGTCCCAACATCTGGGCAGATTCCTGCTGTTATCCTCCAGTCTGAAAATCTTGGTCCAGATGTGCAAGTAGCATCCGACAATCATGCTGTGTATGGGCCAGATTCGGGCCGTGGAACCGGGTGTATACTGGGCCAGAGGAAAACAAGCATGGGCTGGATTTATTTCGCTTAGTGCTTCATATTCCACGTTGATATGAGCAGCATGACAACGAAAACACAACAACACTTTGTGGTAGTTCTGGCGAATGAAGTTGTGTTCAGACTGGATTTTTGGTTTGCGAAGCTGATGGCTGGAGATAGCAGAGACGTTATCTGTAACCAGCCAACAACAAGCAACAGGGATCAACTCTGTGTCTTCATTCAGAATCAGACTGATTTCTACATTCCCGAGAAACTCTGGTTGTTTGTCGTCTTTCTTTTCCTGCAGGAAACATTCCTCTTGCCTTCCAACACCGACGAGCCGCCTACAGGAATCAATCTGTGGTTTTGGCGTTTTGCTATCTTGGAAGTTTTCTGTGTTCAGTCAAAATGTGTATTAAATTTCAACACATTCACGCATTCAATTACATTACACATTGAAGTGAATAAAGGCATGGAGTCTCTGCTGCTAATCAGCCCGTGCATGATTGTCATGTAATCAGTAAACCAGCCATTAGCATTGGAGTCATGCCGAGCATTATAACCATCATCTCCCAGAGAACACGCCCCACAACAATCAGGACAATCAACCAGCAGGCGCCGCTGGGTAAATCAGGACTGACTCAGTCCGTCTGACAAAAATCTTCAACAGCCTGAATCCACAAAGTTACGTTTCCCCATCGACTTCAGATCCTCCATGAATCCAGAGCTCAGCTGTGACCCGCCGCTTTAACACCGAGAGCTTTTAAACCTCGTGATCATGAGCGGGCGACATCATGAGCACGGAGGCGGTCGGGACACAGGTATCAGTCTCGTCTGCACGTCTCAGGACTAAGAACTTCCATCCAGACAAACCTGGTCTTTCTCTTCTCTCATCAGTTTGTTGTCGGTGTGAAACCTCAGCGCCAAACACGCCAAAAACTGATTTCACCACCCGGCTGCTCTCCATCCTCTGCCCTCCAGCAGCTTTATTTATCATGTTTCAGCATCTTCCTGCCCCATTTTTCTCCTCCTCGCCCTCGCTTCATGACTCTGCGCTCATCAAAGGCTCCTCGCTGCCCCCCCCCCCGACCAACATCAGAGCTCTGCAGCAGCTTTTCAGGGGGAATCGACCTTTTCCTCAGCCCTGCAGAAAACGCTCTGCACACAAACAGATCACAGTAACAGCTCCTGTATTCTTACACCAATTTAAGAAATGGAAAAACACCACAGCTTCGGCTGCAAAATATCATTATACATTATAATTGGGGGAAATTATGCAAAATCACACAAAACAGCTGATTGGATACGAAGCTTTAAATGAGCAAAAACAAAAACAATCTTCAGTGACTAATTTAGTTCGGTTTTAATTGCAATTGTTTTTAAATTAATAATGTTAAAAAACAAAACTTTGTAAAGCTAAAAACACAATTAGATCATATTGTTGTCAAGTAATATGAGTAAAATAGTGTATCATCACCAAGCACTGGTGCAAATAAGAAGGAACGAGCTAACGAAGAGCAACATCACTGCCAGCACAATTTCAGCTCCGAGTTTTAAAAACAAAATCTGTTTTTCACATCTTAATGTGAAGAATAAAAAAAATTACTTTTGTCACTTGAAATGAGCCAAACATCATAAAGGCTTCAGTGTTTTATTCTGTTTTAAAATAAAAAATAATATTTCAAACCAGTGTTTCAAAGGTTAAGAAAAAAGTGTCGTGATGAGACTCGTCTTCTTATTATTTCAGTTTTGTATATTTATGTTACAAATAGTATTTAATGAAATGAAGACACAGGATATCTGAGGCTCGTTAGTCTTCTGGCAGAGGCAGAAAAACAGCAGCTTATTTTTAGCCACGCTAGCGGCTCCGCTCTGTGTCTGTCCACACTGAGATGTCTCAACAACTGCTGCATGGAGCTCCATGAAAGTTTAGACAGATATTCATGGTCCCCAGATGAAAAAGCTTCAATGATCCTCTGACTTTCATTCTACCGTCAACATGAGGTTCACATTTTAGATTTTAGTGAAATATCTGGAAAACTGTTGGACGGACTGACGTCAAATCAGGTTCCAAGAGAATGAACTGTGGTCACTTTGATCCCCTGGCAGATGCTACAATTAACAGATGTCCCCTGAACGCCTCACATGCAGACTATTGGTAAATGCTCACTACAGCTTATACTTGTCATTGCAAATCGTGCCAATAAGAGGGGCCATTGGGGGCCCCTTTTTACCTTGGGGGACCCCAAGCATTTGCCTGGTCTCTGACGGTGAGTCTCTGTCCTACAGTCAACATTTCCTGTCGTCAAATACTAAACTAAAGACAAGTCCCATCAGCCTCTGCTGTGCTTTGTGTTTACCGCCAATTGGCAAATGTTAGCATGCTAACAGGCTAAGCTAAGATGGGGAACATGGTGAACATTATACCCACTAAGCCTCAGTATATTAGCGTGTTAGCATGTTGACGTTAGCATTTAGCTCAAAGTAGAGCTGCTACCACGGATTTAGAGAAATGGTCTCGTTTCCCTGACGACCGGACCCATTCGCCCTGCAGATTAATCCGACTGCGGTAACAAATATATCTATTCATACAAAGTCAAACAGAACTCGTCTTATCATCGACTCTGACGTCCCTCCCTCTCGGAGCGTTTCCTGTCCTCACTCGTGTTTCCTGTCCTCTCGTCATAAACCGGCCGTGAGCTTCATTCTCCCGTTTCTGATTTTAATTTGATTTCTTCGGGTCACAGAGGCGTGCTCGACTTAATCTGCTGTACTGTCAGCGGGCCGGCCTGCTCTGTGAGGTCGAGTGTATTTCTTTGCGATTTATCAGAGTGCGGTGGGATTAGTGGCTCTGTGACCGGGGATGACCTTTTCATTTCATTTCCCTGCAGCCCCACAGATACAGACAGGAATTCATAATGATACTCACTCTCTCTCTCTCTCTCTCTCTGTGTCTCTTTGTCTCTCGCTCACACATGAACCAGCCACATTTCTCATTTTACACTCACTACAGCTCACAGGTTGTTTGTACCCGGTGCGACTTGTTATCACCATCTTGTTCAGGTTTATCTAACACGTAGTGTGTTCTGTTACATGTGGCCCTAATGGCCATTACAACACTAATTAAACTTCTTATCAGAAATGCAAATTCCATTTTATTTTTTTATCCAATTCTGGGCATCACATATTTCTTTGCTCCGTGGTTTAAATCTGCAACTCTTCCTACATGAACATTATTTCGCTCCGAGCTTGAGATTTCTGGACGTTCAGATTGTTCCTGAAGTGCTTTAAATTTAAACCTTCCTTTGTTGCCTGCAATCCTCTTGTGAAAGCTGCATGTTTGGCCATTAAACAGTAAGTGTTTAAAATAAACTCAGCACATGCATGAGCACTTGACAAGCAGCTCATGCAACAGGAGTGTCGAGGTCTCTCGATAACTGACTCTGAAGGCTCTATTTTAACGATCCAAAGTGCACAGTCTGAGACATGTGGCGCAAATGCATTTAGGGCGTGTCCATGTCACTGTTGCTATTTTAACGGTGGAAAAAGAAGTCGCTGCTCCGGGCACAAGGTTCAACAGGGTGCTACCGAGCTTTTTGGGCGTAACATCCAATAAACCAATCAGAGTGACGTCTCCCACTCCCTTTAAACGCCCGGCGCGCTGCACCTTGGCGTGTTGCCGTTATAATCACATCCAGTCGAGTCCTGACACACACACACAGCCGAGCGACAACTTTCCTGTTATATCATGAGAAGTGAAAACACATTCTCCATTCATTATGAAACTGTGGACACATCTAGTCTCGCTGTGGCGCGCTCTGCTCATGCGCAACAGGCTTGTTGTGCACCAAGAGATATTTCACCGCCTCAAGATAACAATGCACCTGAACACACCTATTTTGAGACCAACACACCTGTGGCCGCTCAATTGGGCACAAGTGCAAGAGAACTGGACGGGAAAATGACACCTGCGCCGCTCTGAAACCAGCAAACAGGTCGGAGGTAGGATACAGGTCTAAAGCATCTTTACTTTCAACTGGAACTACTTTCCACCAGAAAAAAATAGTCCCAATTCACACAGCCCGCAGGTTGGTGGACTATCCAGATGTTACTGCTCAGTTCCATTTCCCTCCGCTGTGTTGAGCCTCACAGACGGGAATCTCAAACCCTCGGCTAACGGAACCAAAACGACGAGTCTGGGTAGAAACCAGCGGAGGTAAAGTTTCACAGCAGGTCTGCTTGTAAAACATCACAACACATATCAAGGAAAAGCTCGGCTCCTACAGCACAGTGAAGGAGGCAGGTGTGAAAGATGCCTTGTTCTTATATCTCAGAGGAAAACAAATAAAAGTCAGAGTCACACGAGAGACGGAGGAAAGAAAGAGGCTTTGATGAATCAACAGACAGAAACCTGACGAGAGGAGAAGCTGAAAGAACAGAGGTGGATTTAATCTGCACTTCAGACGCTCCGCTCAGCTCTGAATGGAGGAAGACTGAGGACATGCTCAATGTAACTTACACACATAAATACAGTATGTGTCTTCTTCTTCTTCTGCACCTTTTACCTGCACTTCCTCTGTTTCCCGGATCAAACCAACAGAGAAACACAAACAGCAGCGACCTTTGCCCTGTCGCCCTACCTGGGTATTTCCTCTCCTGCGCTCGGTGTGATCTAAACATGTGCTTACAAGTCCAAGTACGGAGCGAACCCATGCGTCTTCCTCCTCGCCCTCCTCCTCCTCCTCCTCCTCCTCCTCCTAATCCTCCTCATTCATAGCTCTCCAGCTCCGACAATAAACTCCGCAGCTCTTTTCTCTCTCTCAGCAGACTTTTGTCCCAATTCTTCAACCTCTGTCACAGCTTCGTGCCCTCCTTTCTTTCTCTCTGCCGCTCTCCTCCCACTGCTCCTCCTCCTCCTCCTCCTCCCGGTGCACAAACACTCCATAAATCGCCTCCATCTCCAAGGGAACGGCTCTGATTTCAGCCCCCCCCCCCCCCCAGAAAGGTGGAAAGAGGAGGAATAACAGGGAGAACGGAGCGGTGTCACCTTACATACAGTCAGGAATAAAAGAAGAGGAGCTTTGTGGGTTTTTCCTCTCAGAGCTGTGGAATTCAAAAGTCTTTGAGACTGAAAAGAGGAGCGTGGATTTGGAGTCACAGAGGCTGTAAACACATTCTCCACCTGCCGCAGGTCAGGACTGGTTCTGGTCCACGTCGCTCTCAGGAGTGTGCAACAGAAATACTAGGTTAAACTAATTATTCATATCTCATCAACACACAACACAGGTTAAGTGTTAACCCCCCCCCCCCATCCTGAGCAATGTGTGAGCACATGCAGCTCAGACATGTGGACGTTAATCTGGTATAATAAAAGGCCGCTGGTGCTAGCGCTGCTAACGTTAGCCATACGACAGAGGTCGCCTGCAGACGACGTGATCCTGATTAAAGTGGAGGAGTCGAAATTTAAATTTTCATTCAATTAATTGTCGTTAGCAACAGCTGTCGCCTCATTTCCTCAGGTCTGTACTCGCTATTAGAAAGTGTTTGTTTCTGACAGTTATTAGTTTCAGAACTAAAGTCAGATTATGTGACGTTTTTACTAAATCAGACTGAATTTCAACTTTTTTAAACCACCTCCTGTTTGTCTTTACAGCTTCGTCTCAAGGTAACAGTGAGAGCGACACTTTTAAACCAGGACTGAACTCTACTTCTGGTTTCATTTATAACCTCTGCAGGAAACCGGCCCCTGAAGCTGAACTGTGATTTCCTTGCTTCCTGATCCGGCACAGACGCCTTTAAACAAACACACCTGGATCACCTGCAGTCAGTGTGCAGGTATGTGCTCGTAGCTTTTGTGTTTGCCAAATGTGATTTCACTCGGAGTGAATTCATCCTGGCTCGTTCTGTGTTTGTGTGCAGCCTGGAGGCACGAAGGTCTGTATTAACAAATGCGGTGTGAGGGATCGAACGCAGTAATTACACAGCGCAGACTCTCAGTGTTCGGCATTAACGGGGCTGGGAACCAGTTGCAGCAAGCCCGAGCTAATGAAGCTCCGCTGACGGATGCTTCATTAAAGACGGAGATCAGTGGAGTGGATCAGAAGGAGGAGGAGGCTGGGAACTCGCCTGCACCTCCGCAGCTCTTATCTCCACTCTGGAAAACAGCTCACACACTCCACCTGAAGTCGTGGCCTCGGGGGAAAATCTACACCGCACGAAGCAACGTCTGTAATCACCTTCTGTAATGTAAACTGTGAGCGCGGCTCGCGGGCAAGTTCCATCTGGATCCCGCGCTCGTTTCAGGAGGTTACTGCAGGTCATTCTCCGTGACGCACGGCTCGTATGAAAGAGGCAGAGCACGAACACAAATATCTTGTTGCAGTTGTTGTTCGGGAGAACAATGGAGAGGCAGATCCTCAGCTCCGCCAAGTTTTTAAGGTGGAATCTGTCCCATCAGCCTCAGTCACATCACGGCCTTTGATCGCTGTTTCTAAAGAGCGGAAATTTGATATTGAGGCTTTATGTCGATATTCTGAGATAAATATCTGCTGCTGCACGGACAGTAAGACTTCAGCACTTTGTCATTTTAAAGCATGAGTCAGTTTTATTTTTATTATTGTCAGTAAATCCCAGGAGCAAACTGTGCGTTAAAGCCTGATGTATCTGCAGAGCTCCACTCCTTCATTAACATGAGACACACACACACACACACACACACACACACACACCGTCCTGCTGCCACAAATACTCACAGGAGCTAGAGATTAATCCGCTGCCGAAAATAGTCCTCAACAAAGTCTCAGTTTCCTCCTGTTTGTTTGGTAAAAACGAGAGTGAGAAGCTGCTTAGATATTTTTTTAAAGATTTACGTCTTCAGTAGGAACCAATGAGCTCGGAGACACAGGGAGGGAAGTCAGGAAGTGTTGAGAGACGGACTCTCGGGATCTGTTGACAATAACAAAAATATATTGAACTGCATTTTACTTTTATCTCGTTTGTAGACTGTAAATAAAGATGGACGAAGCCTCTGTTGGACACTTTAACATGGGAGTCTACGGGGACTGACTCACTGCTGCAGCCAGACCCTAGTGGTGGTTAGAGGAACTGCAGGGGCCGATGCACCAGGTGAGTGGAAGATGCTGCTTTTGGTTCATAAATTAAACATTGTCTCGTGCTTCTAATCACTTCTTCAACACCAACACACTTTCCCCTTCTTTGCTCGACATGCTAATTAAAACTGTGATATAGTCAAATATAAAAATGTAATATTAGTATGTAAACATGTTCACAGCTGTCAGAACAGTCACAGAAAAAGTAAGAAAAACGAAAATAAACCGAACTTTTTCACAAAAGTATGAAGTTTGTAGTTCAGAGCTGGAGCTCACAAAACGACAGACGTGACCCTTTAACAAAGATATAAAAATATTTTTGTTACAACCAACAGCAACAACAACAACATGTCCCATGAGGCTTAGCTTTCAGCAGCTGCAGCTCCCATGAGGCTGCGACAAAGTGTCTCTGTCTCTTCTGTCCTAGAAGAGACGGAGAGAGACGCAGCGCTGTGAACTGTGATTCCTCCTCTGGGATGAAACCAGGTTTTAACAAACAGGTCGGCAGGTCAACGACACTCGGAGAAAACACATCCTTTATTTACTGCCTGCTCTCCTCCGCCTGCCAGAGGATCAGGTGACCGTCCTCCAGACGACAAGACAGCTTAACACCAACACTCCCCTCCTTGTTATGGGGTCAGAGGTCAGGTTTACTGGCCCACAGGAGGGGGGGGGGGGTTACTGC
>NW_019525481.1:190776-195210 GCF_002814215.2 Seriola lalandi dorsalis
AGTCTGGTTTCACCCTCGCACCTGCTGCACCTCCCTCCTCCTCCTCCTCCGGACTCTCTGTCTTATCTGTGTCTTCCCCCCCCCCCCCCCCCGAACATGAGCCAGAAGACGCTGCGCTCACTGCTCCTGTCACACAGCTAAAGAGCTGATTAGAAATAAAGTTTTTCCTTATTTTTATACGGACATAAACATTTAGACAAAATATTTCTTTTGTTTGCTGATGATTAAAACCTTCATTTTAACCCCGAGGAAACGTCTGAACGTGAAAGTCCTGCATTTGTTTTCATGTCTTGAAGAGAAGAACGTAGAAAAACAGACTCCAGGTTTCAGCAGGTTCACACTGAACTGAGAGTAAACACGTCAACACTCAGTCACACGGTCGTATATTTATCCAGGTGCTGCCGCCTGCGATGAAGCCGACACACAGAGATGTTCACATCTGTTGTTGTCTGCAGGAAAATCAAACAGCTGTGATTTCCACACCAAGGAGAGAGAGAGTGTGTGTGTGTGTGTGTGTGTGTGTGTGTGTGTGTGTGTGTGTCATTGAGATCCTGGATCTGTCCTCACTTTTAGAAACATTATTAATGTCGAGACATTGCTGCACTTGTGAGGACAGCGTGTCTTCAGTGTCTCAGCTGAGCGGCGTCTGATAAACGGCCTCAGGTGATGTCACCTGAGTCGGCGAGGGTCAGGTCTGAAGATTCATTTGAAAAAATCTGGGGGTGCTGCAGGCTGCATTAGCCACTACTAGCATAACACACTTGAATCTCTAAAGGAACTACTGGTGATTGAGTTGCATTATGGGTAATGTAGTCGTCCAGTTTTGACAAGGAATAGCAACTTGTGGAATAAAAAAAGGGAATATCTGTAGTTCAGCTGCTTTGAGCTTGATCCTTAAAAAAAAAAAACATACACACACATTTGCGTATATATATATATATATATATATATATATATATATATATATATATATATACATGCATTAATAATCTTTCTAAAAGACTACTGTATATATTATCTCAATATCATTTCTTCCCCTCAGTATTATGAGAGACATCACAGGAAAGCTGATGGTGACTGGAGTTCGGTCCAGATGGAGGATCAGCACCCACACACTCACACATACACACACTCACACACACACACACACACACACTCACACACACACAGTATGTAGTTCCATACATGTGAAAACCCTCAGAGACACGATGCATTCACAAACCTCTGACATAGACGAAGCCGCCGAAGCTACAAACGCCAACTGCAACTCCTCCCTTAGTAAAAACAATAAATAAACCTTAAACCAATAAATAAAAACTCAGTTACATCAGACTCAGAGGATCAGTGTTTTATGGCTCAGCTGAGGATCTCTGCATCTCGTTCAGTGTAAACATGCGCTGCCCTCTGGCTCTGTGCTGCCCACACACACCGACTGTATAAATAATATGACAATCAGCTCGCAGTTTACACACACACACACTCACACACTCACACACACACACACACACACACACACACACAAAGAGCTCTTCTGTGTGTTGCTCTGTGCTCCGGCTGCCTACACACTGAAGATCCACATGCACAGATTCCACATCAGGACAGTGGAGAGGGTCAGAGGTTCCACTGAGACTCTATTATAAGCGATCAGCTGCTGTATATTTATCTGCTGTTTCTGACCAGGAATAAAGGTTGATCATGTCCAACAGAGCGAACATACCATAATAAACATGAGGGGGCTGTCGATCGATACCCGTGACTCAGCGGTTTCTCAGATTTTCTGCCTTTAAAAACTTTTATTTCTTGTACAAACTTGTTTTTAAAACAACTGTGCATCAACTGCATCATCTTACCTAAACGTTACGTAACATATATCCAGTGTAACTGCACATCTTGTGTCTAATGGAGCCTGACCGAGCGGAGGGAGGCTGTAGGTATACACCTGCCTTGGACGCCGCGGTCGACACCGTCCCCCGCTGAGGGGGAGGGGCGATCTGGCTAAAAGATCATATGAGTTGGAGGACTTGATGTTAAATATCTCTGAGATCAGTGAGTGAGAGTGTGATGAGCTGAGCGCTGAGATGATGAAATGTAAATGTGCATCTGTGTGTTTTTTGCTGGAAACGGTGGGAAGCAGAAACATGGAGCCGAGAGACCGGGCGCCCATCGCTGCTCCTGAAGCTCCGGGGTCGCCCTGTCAGCCTCCCGTCAGCCTCCCGTCAGCCTCCCGTCCGCCCAGACACTCGGCGCTCTGCTCTTCTTCCGTGGACGATGACGTCTTTGATTTGAGACGTCTCCAAAAACGCCTACATTTTTAATTCCTTCCTGTTTCTTCGACGTCGTTGTTTGCTTGGAGACGGTCAGCGACGGTCTGACAGTCTGAGTTTCATCACTCTCCTGTTGCTATAGAGACACATGATGCAATGAATGTATGAAAGTGATTTGGATTTAGTCCAGACACCATCAATAACGTCAGTCTCAGTGAGTCCCAACACTTCACTGGAGCTTCATGATGCTCACACTGAGATATTTAAACCCGAGTCTCCGTCTTCCTCTGGCTGCGTCGCTTCATCACAAGGAAACATTCAAGATTTCTTCTCGTGGATTATCTTTCTTATCTATTTAGGATTTGGTTTCTAGAAGTTTATTTCACATTCAGCTTTGGTAGAAAACTAATTGTCAGTGGAATTTATTTTCTTTTTTAATTTTGCAACTCAAATAATTAAATGAAAATGAAAACTTGACTTTTCTGCCTGATTCATTCTGATTTGATATTTAACTGAATGATTTGAATTTGGACGTCTGTAGATCAGGTCTGCATCACACAAGAAACAATAAAACAAAAAGAAATTTCAGTTTCAAGTGAGAAGTGTCGTCTCCGGAGCAACCGATTCATCCGAAACTACAGTCTCAGGCCAGGACACACACACACACACACACACACACACACAATGAACTGCCCCGTTAACCCTCTCTGCAGCGTCTCCCCGTCCCTCGTCTTAATTAGCTGCTCTCTGCAGATCTCTCCGCTGTCACAGCTGTCAGTCGTCACCGCTAACAGGACCAGACAGCAGCATGACACGATCTGCACACACACACGCACACACACACACACACACACACACACACACACACACACACACTCTGCACAGCACCAGCCTCCACCACATCCAGCACAACAGGCTGCAGCCATGTGATGTGAAAGATACCCACAACACCACACTGTTCTCAGGAAGGAGGCTGAGGGAGGAGCAGGAGACACAACCGCTGTTTCCAAACCGTGATAAAGCAGCTGCTGGAGCCTGAACTGATCCGAACCTTCAGCACAGCCGTCACATCACAAAGCAACGGTTCAGTGTGTGATTCTGGAGGGAAATCACTAATGACAAAGTCAGATGTTTGGAGGAGAGAACGGCAGAGGTCAAAGTTCAGAGTCAGCTGACGACAGCGTGTAGCGTCTGTTAAAAGGAAGATGACACATTAACCTGTGGACGGGACTTCATCCCTCCGTGTTGCCTCATTAATCACGCCGCGTCCGGTCTGTACGGGCCGCCTCTCAGACTTTGTGCTCGTTTCACTGCGACGCCACGAGACCTCGTCAAGCTTCTGCTAATGCGGTGAGTCACATGCTGCTATTTCTGTCCAGGACACATTAACACTGCTGCGACAGAGGCTCCCTCACGCTTCCAGGCTCCGCTCACTGCGCTGCTCAGGACACTGACGTCAACCATCAAAGCTTCATCACTTTGTGCAACACGTCAGCTGACGTCCGGTAAACATCCGCATCAACTTTCTTCCTGCTCAGGTAGAAAAAGACTTTTATTTAGAGATCTGATTGAGATCTTTCATCTTATGTTTCGTTTTGATCCCTAAAGACTTTTCTTAAATTGCTCTGAGATTACATTTTAGTTTACAGTGATGAAAGAGTGAACAGGAGCCGAGGGCGGGAACAGCTGGTGACGTAGAGCGAAGATGTTCCGCGGACCGGACCGTCTCGTTTCAGCTCGGCCTTCACGTCCTCCTGCCGCCCGTGAATCGGGACGTGGCTCTACACAACAGCTGCAGATTATTTTTTCTCTCAGTCGAATCAATCAATAAACAATTAACAGCTGCAGCTTTCAAATATTGTAACTGCATCTAATGTGTGTTTTGTAAAAATATTTTAACACTCGACCCAACCTGAAGCACAGAGGAGTGAGGTCAAACTCCAGACCAGAGAGACGCCATTACAAATGAATAACTGATTCCTGATTCGTCTTCATTCTGTTTTGACCAGTTTTAGCAACAACTGCACAAAGAAAAACTGACTTCAGCCGAGTCCTGCAGAAACCTACAGAAAGCCTGTCCTGTCCCGGGGAAGCTGCTCTCATTTCCAGACGATTCCCGGGTTCAAATGTCACATACCAGAGGGGCGAGAGAGGTACGGTGAGAGAGACA
>NW_019525481.1:195230-196488 GCF_002814215.2 Seriola lalandi dorsalis
GGGGGGTGGAGGTAAATGATTAAGTATATTTGTGAGTTCATTTCCCCTGCGGAGCCCCGGCTCCATTTCTTCCCATCCACCAACAGAGATTCATCTCTTTGACAGGGTGTGTGTGTGTGTGTGTGTGTGTGTGTGTGGGCAGTGAGGAGAAGGAGTGGCAGACATCCATTAATAAGAGCTTCTCACTGTACGAGTCACATGTCGTCTCTCTCTCTCTCTCTCTCTCTCTCTCTCGATCTCGGTTCGGCACTTTTCCCTTCCCTCCATCTTCTCCCCTCGTTTCTCCAGCGGTCACAACAAATGGAGTCGATGGCTTCACATGAGGAGCTCCTCACCCCCCCCCTCTGTGAAGAGGAGGACAGCCCGGCACTGTGGGGGGGCGGGACAGGGGGGTGGAGGGGGTGTTTGGGGCTGAATGTAATGCTGACAACCTTGACGGATTGTTTTTTAATTAATAACCTGAGTCTTATTTTCAGAGTGTCTCTCAGATATGAGGAAATCACAGCTTCATGATGGAGTAACGGTCCGTATTTTCTTCTTCTGTGTTTCATTTGAAGTGTTGATCCATCAGAAGATATAAAAACCATCTCAGTGTAGTTTTATCTCCTCTCTCAGGCTTCTCTCTGCAGCTCTAATAACAACAGGTCAGTGAGCCAATCAGAAGAGAGGAGGCTCTGAGCCTCTCTTCTGATTGGCTGACTGTTTTCTGAGTGATCCAATAAAAATATAGCAGATTTCAGGTAAAAACATTCAGAGAAACCAAATCCTGCAAGGTTTGGAAGGTGGGTCCAGGTGGGCGGGGCTTGGTGACTGCTTTGTTGTGACATCACAAAGTTCCAGAAGTCCTGACGGCTGGTTTTAAGGCTCAGTTTCTGAATACAGGCTGTGTGCATTTCTCTGTGGACTGAGGCTTTGATACTTTCACAGTATTAATATAGAAGCTAGAGCTGATCTATAATCACACTACACATGGACACAGACCTTTACACTGGAGGAGCTTTAACTGAAGACAAGAGTGAAACCGGTTCTCCATTTTAAATTCATTAACGGGCCATCAGTGTCATTAGTGTTTGTGACGCTGCTGGACGTTTTATTATCAGTGACGTTTGTGACAGCAGCAGTAAAACAGGGCCATCGTTTCAATTATGAAACAAAGATTCTTCATCTTCAGTCACACTCTTCAAATTTAGTGTGTGTGTCAAATATTTGTGCTCATGTGATCAGTCTCGAATCTGGGGCTCTGACAGCCCCCCCCCCC
>NW_019525481.1:196508-215347 GCF_002814215.2 Seriola lalandi dorsalis
CCCCCCCCCCCCCCCCCCCGAAAAAAACACAAACTAATTAAACACAGAGCCTCCAGCCTCCCAGCGGTCACATCACATGACCTTTAATGTTCATTATCTATCCAATCAGGGATTTCGGGGGGTGGTGGGGGTGGGGTGGGGTTGCAGTGGACAGGTCAGAGGTCAGGGGATTAGGTGTGGGAAAACGAGGCATTATGGGTGAGTGCCCTGTGGCCATGTCAGGTCACCTAGGTCTGCACAAACTGTGGCGGGGGAGGACACTGTGTGTGGTGTGTGTGTGTGTGTTTGTGTGTCACATTGTAAAAGCTCATTACCAGTCTTACAGGTCGTCTGCAGCCGCAAGCAGAGCACATCAATCAGTCAGCGGCGTCGCATTTCTGCACACAGCAGGTGCAGGGTTACTTACACACACACACACACACACACACACACACACACACACACACACACACACACACACACCCACACCCACCCACACACACACAGGGTCTGATTCAACTATCTAAAGACCATCCCATCAATATTTTTTCTGCTAACAGTGAATAAATAACTAAACATGTTGCAGCTCGTAGTTTTGGTTTTGCGGCTCAGCCTCAGTGTTTCCTGTCACCTGTCCAGTTCGGCCACAGCTGGAGAGCAGCTGTTTTTACGAGGCACAGTCATACAGTTCACCGACTGTGACACGTGTCGGTGATTTATCTCAGTGCTCCAGAACATTTGATTAAAAACAGGAAGTGAAAGTGATTCTGATCCTTCAACTCAGAGCCTCAGAGGTCTGGAGGAACCGTCAACAACAAGGACAAACACGGTCAGTGAGGCATCATCAGGGAAACGACAGACAAACACTCGGTCATGTGGATAATGTCACTCAGGCTACATCTACACTACTAGAACTTAGCTTTAAAACTCATCATCTTTTTCTATATTTACTCCTGGCATCCGCACGACTTGCTGCAGTTACTGAGCTCCTAAAACAGACGCTGCTGGGGTTGTGTTTTATTTTGAAAACTCTGGGGTTGTGTTTTATTTTGAAAACTCTGGGGTTGTGTTTTATTTTGAAAACTCTGGGGTTGTGTTTTATTTTGAGGTCACAGCCACGCTCTCTCCTGATTGGCTCCCATCAGCCTGGCCTACCAGTGGTGAATACAACATGATAATGAATGACAGTGTTACTGACCTTGTTGTCTTTGCTAGCAGCTGTTGTTCAGTTACAGTCTCTGTTTTAATGCTACAGCTGATGTGTGTGTTTTCAGCTGTGTTAGCCTGGACAGAGATCATCAGTCCTGATACGGAGCTGAAGCGCTCGTCTGTTTTAAAATGAAGACGTATTTGTGTGGAAGTAGCATCAGAAAACAAAGATGGAGGTCGTGCGGTGTTGCTTTTTTCGCTGCAGACTACGGTTCTCATCTCAAATCAGCGTTGACCAACAGTCATTTAACCTGGGCCACAGTCTTTCCCTAACATCTCCTTCATTGGCGGATCAGACTTTCTAAATTAATAACGTTGTACGAGTCATTTTCCCGCCTGATTGCTCAGACACTGTGGGTCTGAAGACGTGTGTTTGTCTGTTTTCAGCAGAATTTCCCTCACTACAATCCCACATGTCGTCTGGACCGTCTTCACACTGTAATTACTTATTTAAACCTTGACGCCACAGGTGCACAGATACACAGCGAATACCCACCTCTGGGCAGGTGGACCCTCCATGTGCCTCCCAAACATACAGTCTTTAATATTTAGCAGCACCTCCTCACAGACAATATAAGAACCCCATTAAAACAGCACCAGGTCTGAGGAGGAGAGCTGCCTCGACAACAAACCCTCCACACCCCAGAACCCATCAACACACACAGTATGAAGTCAACACAAGGCGCTCAGAGAGAGAGAGAGAGAGAGAGAGAGAGAGAGAGAGAGAGAGAGAGAGAGAGGATCATCTCCTGATAATTGATCAGACGGACACATCGTTAGATAAGGACGCCGGCCGCAGCGCAGCAGGGGGGGGAGAGATTCAGATCCAGAAAGCAACATAAAATAAAAACTGCACTGAAATGTCAGAACCATAAGTAAAAGTAAAAGTACGCTGCTCTCAGTGCAGAAAAATGGCCCCTGTAAGTGTTTTACTATCATATATTATTGGCTGATTATTACTGATGCATTAATGTGGCGAGCTGCATTTCACCAAACCAGAGCTCAGTAGGTTTTTATATATTTATACACGACGGCAGAGAAGAACCACATGAACCTGGTTTATCAAGTGGAAACTTCTTGTTGGAAATGTTTGGATAAAATGAGATCGAAACGCCTCCAGAAGACGCCCACACCACTGAAGTAAAGACCCAGTGTTAGACAAGGCTTTTACACACACACACACACACACAGCCTCCCCCAACTAATTCAACCAACAGTTTTCCAGTTTTCTGTCTCGTGACGGAGCTGACAGCACGCCGGTGGATCCTCTCCGGCTGCACAGACTTCAGAGGCCGTTTTATTTCCAAATTCTAAATAATCTGCAGCAGCCGGAGGAGTGAAGGAGGACGGATCACACGTCGCCGCCGCCGCCGCCGCTTTTTATCTTATCAGGATGAAAACGACGCCTCACTCACTTCCTTCTTCTATCAACACAACTGCAAAAACCGAGTCCGGGCGCCTCGGAAATTACTTCTTTTTCATGCAGCCGCTCCGTGTCCACACGGGCGTGGAGTGTTCTTCTTCTTAACAAGAAGAAAGTCTAATGTAAAGCAAAGACGTTCTGCATGTGTGTAAATGGAGCGTGATGTCAAGGTCAAGGTCGCTGTGACCTCACAAAACACGTCTTTGGCCATAACTCACGAATTCACACGCCAGTTCTGACGTAGTTAAACTCAAGCGTCTGTAAGGATAAAGTGAAGTGACGGCATTGTATATCCAAAGGGTCAAAGGTCAACTTCACTGTGACATCATTCAATAGCTGTAGCTCAGGCAGGAGAACATTCGCTGCGATTGCGGGTGTTTCCCCCTCGTCAGCCTCTCGGGGCAGTAACGAGCCTTTGTGGTTTAGTGCAGCTGAACAAAGTGAAGAAGACTCGACCTCTTACTCGTAGACGAGCGACATAAAGGTGAAAGGTACGTTTTCAAACACTGAGAAGACGGAAGAGGAAGAAGAGTTTGTCTTTGTTCAGGTCACAGACGCTGCACCTCCGTGTTGTTTTTATCACGCAGCACTGTTCCTGTAGCATGCTAGTTTACCGACCTGGAGCTAAGCTAATCAGAGCATCTGATCAGTCAGTACAGTGAGTCCACACACAGCTTCAGCGTTACATCATGTCCATGTTAAACCTGCAGGGACCGAAGGCTCAAGAGCGTGAACCGATCCCACAGATCCAGATCCAATAAAACCAGGACAGACATCACTGCTACAGACACGTTCACTGGTTAATGAAGCCACAACTTTAAGAGCTAGAGCTTCAAATCCGCTCTCCAGAAACCTGTGGGTGACGTCACGGAGGCCACGTCCATCTTTGTTCACAGCCTGTGGATTAAACACAATCTGTCGCCACGTTTAATTGGTATCGTGAGAGGAAGGAGAAAACTTCGCTCAGTGGAAACAGTTTGTCTGCAATTGTGTTTTGTCGACTTCTCCTTTTGTCAGCGGGACGCTGTGACTGAGTGAACGACGGCGGCGGACACACCTCATCCACGAGGAAACCGCCGTCAGTTCATCCACCAGACTTATGTGAATCACAACAAACGACCGTGGCCAGTGAATCAGAGGCCTGCAGCAGCTTTAGAAACAAACTGTCTTCCTGTGTAAAACACTGCATCGCTTATATTTAGTAGGTAACAATCTTAAAAAAGCCGTGTGTGTATTGCAATATTGATCCGTCTGTGATATTTTTCTCTCCGTCCTCTGAATGAGCCTCGACGCTGCTGTGCTAAATCTGAACCCAAGCGCTTGGAGCAAACATTAATAATTTCCACTGCAGCTTCCAGAGCCACTGAAGCAGAAGAAGAAGAAAAATCACAGAATAAAACAACCTGAAATTACTTGAAAGCCAATTACAACATGACGCTGTAATTATCCGACGACCTGTGTGTGTTGTCATTCAGAGTTTAACACTGACGCTGCAGCATTTTATTCCTCTTCTCAGCTCACACGAACAAGGCGATAAAGGAATCAGGAAACCGGTCACGTCAAAGTGAAAGCAACAGAATCGACAACAAAGAGCCAAACTGATAAAAAACCAGGAGTCTGACGCCTCTGTGCACCACGAGCCTCGGACACACACACACCCACACACACACACACACACACACACACACACACACACACACACACACACGCCGGGGAGAAAAGAGTGTGACATTTGAAGCAGGAAGAAGAAGAAAAGAAATAAAAAGCAGCATTTTGCTTCTCACCAGATTTGCAGATGGAAAATCCAAGTGTGGTGAAACCTGATGGGAAGAGACGGAGGAGCGTCTCAGTCACAGTCGACGACTCCGGGAGGAAATCCAGTCTGTAAGAAAACATCAGGTGTGAGACGACCTGACGATATAATGTGTGACAGGAGCGGAGAGGAAAGTATGTACCAGACATTAAATATAAATCAATTCAAAATGATACACAGAGAGAAAAGAGTGTGTGAACAGACAAACTGTCAATCAAACAGCAGCTGCTCGTTTCTGTCGCCACCAAAGTTTTTCTCTTAATTTGTGTCTCGTTTTTTTTTTTTTTTTGTTTCCACTCGTCTCCATTTTTTTCTGCTTCACCTGTCAATCAAACAGTCGACGCAGTGATGTTGTGAATTTTCTGTTTCTACAGCTGGAGGCCGCCACTGTTCCCGCCGACTGTGACATCACTTCCTGTGCAGCAGGCGGCAGGTTTTTATTGGCACAACGACATTTTAAATGTTTTGCAGAAACACAATTACAGTCATTCAATGGAATTAAATTAGCAGTAACAATATAGATCTAATTATTAACTGAATCAATAATCACTCTCATACATTATTATAATTATTATTTTACATCAAATACAGGTAATTTTTTTAATCATATTGTTCAGTTCAGTTTTTATATCAGTAAAATCATTCTCCCATTTTATTGTCATTCTCATTATATTGTGACAGGTTTTATTCGCTCTGTCTCTCTCTCTCACTGTACTGTCAGAATAAAAGGCAAAATATATATATATATATATATAAATAAAATAATATCACAGGTTTTGTTTTGCACCGTTAATTAATTATTGATTGTCATTGTCACTGTTTTTCTTTTTGTCTTTCTCAAGTAGGTTTTGCTTGGTTTTCTATATTGTTTTCTTATTGTTGAGTTTAATGGATTTTTATTACTAATTGTGAAACATTGTGTAGCTGCTGTTTGTGCTATAAAAATAAACTTTGTTATTATAATATTATTGTTAATGTGTACGGTTCGTCTTGCGCTGGTTGTGTGTTTTTAATTTGCCCTTTAAATTAAATTAAATTGCCTCCTGGGGACATACAAGGTTTCTTGATTTGAATTGACTCCAACAGTGAGTGTTACTGTGTGACGCACGGCTGTGGCTAAAACCACCAGACAAACCGTTTAACCGTCACTGACATTTACTTTCTGATGTCCTTTCTGTTATTGATGCATTTAGCCTAGCTTAGCATTACGTCTTGACTCTTACTGACACGATGGATTTGTTGTTTAATTAGATTTTTTTTTTTTGCAGTAATAAAATACCTGCAGGAAAACTCCCAACACAAACCACAGTCTTCTTCATTTCAAAGACAAATGTTTCGGTGCTGACGCAGAAGCTCCGGAACAAAAAGGTTGAACCAAGCTCAACTTTCATCATCATCAAATATCTGTTTGTTCTTTTTAGAGAAAAATATCATAAAGTCACTGGTTCCAGTTTTTCCAGTGTGAATATTTGCCGATAATAAACTGACTATATTGGGATTTTTGGACAGAGAGTTAGGTCAGACTTTAAAGGGTCTGATTGGGTTTTTACAAAGTCGGTGGCTGACATTTTATTCAATTAATAATTAAAATAATTTATACAGCACATTAAAGGTTCCATGTTGATGATATATTCCTGCAAAGAGTGGATGTCCACATACTTTTGGCCACGTAGTGCAGTTGGAGGTAATGATGAAGCACATGCTGGATTTACTAAACTGATTTTATGTTTTTATGTTTTACCTTTAAAGAATAATTGATCAGTTTTTCAGCCGATGGATTTCAATCAGGTTCAATCTGTCTGTGACGAGTGGAGTGAAACTCAGCTCTCCTCGTGTTTGAGGTTTGGGAAGGGAACAGAGAGGATGATGGGAAGACTGAAAGACAAAAGGAAAAAACTTGTCTTTATTTTGTCCTCCCCAGCGCTCGCCCCGTCCAGATGGCGTCTCCTCTCTGCAGCCGTACACCACAGGGGGGGGGGGGGGAGGGGGGACCTGCCCAGTGTGAGTGTGGGTAATTTCCCTCTCTCTCTCGTTGGCAGTAAACAGAATCAGATTAGTTTACATGCTCCTCAGTGGATGTGAAGAGAGAACCCTGCTCCTCTGTGAGGTTAAAGGATTAACAGAGTTCGACGCTTTGTGGCGGATTCGCTCTGTGACGACGTCATGTGACGTGTGAAGAAGAAGCTCCCGTGTCAGCAGAGATCACTGCTCTCAGTTACACGTCACCTCCACATGAAACAAACCCAGAGTCCATCAGTGAACACAGGTCCTGTTCAGACCTGTTCGGACCTGTTCGGACCTGCATCAACATCCGTCTTCAGTGATCCCGCCTGAATGTGGTCTGAGTGATCGGATCTCAAATGCGTCGTCCGTGCGTCTCGGGTTGAGCTGTCCACATGTGATCAGATCTCCTGCCGGGGGCCGGAGGATCAGAGAAGCAGGTTTCCCTGGGTGAACACTGTGCAGATAACTGGGTTTCTAATCTGCTTGTTGCCGCGCAGCATGAGCAGGACAACGTGTCTGTGTGGCCGCCGTAAACAGAGAGACGCGTCTCCACATTTTTTAAAAAAGTCTCACTGAAACTGAAACTGACAGAAAGCAGAGACGAGAAGTCAAAATAAATCCATTTCAAAATCAGATTTGTGACACAAACAAAAAAAAAATTCTCTCTCACACTTTGTTTTTTCACATCATCCAATGTGACAATGAACAACAACCTTCCCTCCACTGACGCTCATTCCAGTTGTTGTGTCTTTGAGCCTGAGAGACGAAGCAGGCAACTACAGCAACACGTGAAGACATCAGACAAAAAACACTTTCAAAAGAAAAGCGACTTAATCACCATCACAAACGGAAACGTGAGTCGCACGGACTGAAGCCAATTAGCAGCCTTTTGTAGCCACGGAGGAGGTCTGGCAATCAGAGCTTTGATGTGCGACTTCTCAAAGCGACACGACAGAAACAACAGAGGAATCATCTGTGATCAGGCTGCTGCAGGTGCAGCTGGCTCCGAGTGACGGGACACGAAGAGCGGGAAAACCTGCCCCATCGTGACACAGACAGAGAGACACAAGTCAAAACCAACAGAGCAGAAGGTCAAACTGGATTCAGGTCCTGCTCCTAAACAAGACGACCCTTTACTACGACACTCACGCTAGCGCGCGGCTAACGCAGCAACAGCTGCACTGTGGTAAACTGTCAACACTGCGGCTTCACTTTAGAAAAGAAGGACAAGGTGAAGTGCAACGAGTGCAGTTTGACATTCACTCTCACGTTACATTCATTACGGTTGAATTGTGAGATTCAAATATTTTCCAGAGCTTTATTTTCGAGCGTATATAATAATCTCTTTTTGACTGTTAAAGTTTAACCCCGAACTGAAATCAATAAAAGTGAAAGGAGCTCAGATCAGGTTCTGTAGAGCAACATCTCTCTGTCCTATCCCATCAGCCCCAGCTCTGCAGGGCCTCTAAAGCCCAGTCAGATCACCCTCTCTCTCTCTCTCTCTCTCTCTCTCTGCTCCACAGTTCTGCAGGAATAAAAAACCTCTCTGCATCATTATTTAGTCATTATCATTGTTCTGAGTGGAAGTGGCTTCACTCGCTCGCTCACGGACAAACGGAGGTAAACAGTGAGCGGCTGCGGGGCTGCTGTGATGCTCTCAGTGTGTCGTGTGAGAGCGCCCACAGGCTCGGGTTGGCTGCTGGGGTGAATTTGGATTTTCGAAGCCTCGAATTCTCAGAGCAGCCGAAAACAGCCGAAGACGCTGCTGCTGGGTGAGAAATGGAGGGAGGAACTGAGATAAGACAGATTTCCAGATGAGTTCAGGGACTCTGGGAGGGATTCTGGCTCTGGTTGGGGGGGGGGGGTCGAGGTGGGTTAAAAGCTTCAGATACACTTCTGCTGCTGCTGCTGCTGTTTGGCAGCAACAGGGGGGCAGAGGTGACTCGTCCTCTCGTTTGTGGCTAAAATATAAAGATAAAGGACTGTGGTGATTTTAAATTGATTTCCACAAAGATCAGAAAGTTGTTTTTGAAAGTTTCCAGATCAGATAAAAAAGAGAAACGGCTGCTGAACGAGCTGCAGATCCCTTCAAGTAATCTGTGGGGATTTTATATTCTCTTTTTTTTTTTATCTGGTTTATTTTTGCATTATTTCATCTTTTTAAATGTAATTTCACTTTTTATATTCACAGTAAATATCAATCAGTGGCTGAAACGTCTCAATTAATCTAATACCAAAATCTAATTCTGCCAAATAAACAAGAATTCACTCACACACACACACACACACACACACACACACACAGATATCCACTCTGCATGCACGATTAACCCATCGACTCGCTCTCTGCTGCTGCTTCAGTAACTGGTGGAGCTGCCAGAGAGTTTTGGAGCGAGCGCTGGAGAATAATGAGGTTATCACAGCACCGCTCCACGCTTCATTACACCCCCTCAGCTCCCAGATACCCCGGCTACACCAACCGCTGCACGCCCGCTACACCCGGCAGCGCCGAGGCCGAGGAAGGCGCCGCTCGGCTCTACGTTTGCCTGTTGTTTGATTTATGGAGCGAGGTTAGAGTTCAGACACATTCAGGACTTCTACATGTTTGAAGCTCGTTTGAGAGTCAAACTGTTTCGCTGTGGTTTAAATTACCAAGAAAAGCTTTAACTGAAGAGTCATCCTGCTCTCACACTGACGGCACGTCGTCTACTGTAAAACCTTGTGATGTCGCCTCATCGCCAGCTGATGATGGAAGCTTCAACGATTACTACATCGTTCTATTACAAGTGTAACGTGTACAGTATATCGGCTACACATGGCAAACCTAATCACGACCTGCCAGTTTTCTTTTATATATTTCAGCATTATTTAGATTTTGTCAAAGCAGCTTCTGCATTCAGT
The DNA here is from genome assembly GCF_002814215.2 of Seriola lalandi dorsalis. Classification (NCBI taxonomy): domain Eukaryota; kingdom Metazoa; phylum Chordata; class Actinopteri; order Carangiformes; family Carangidae; genus Seriola; species Seriola lalandi. The sequence continues at coordinate 205,838 of NW_019525481.1, forward strand.
ATTAGTTGATACGACCTCTGACTCTTTTTGTTCTCTGAATCCTGACAGATGTTCAGCTCCTCACGGTCCAGTGCTGCCATCAGTGTGAAACAAGCGATTCACGACATCTATGTGCAGTTAACAGAGTTTAGTGAATCCGACTCATGTGAACAAGCCTCAGAGAAAAACACTGAGACTTTTTGGGACAAAAATAAAAACAGTATTCTTGCATGTATCCGAACAGATTTTCTGGGTCTTAATAAAGGATAAATAAGAGTGGTTGAGGCCCAGCAGCAGTCTGAATCTGGCACATGCAGCCACAGTCATGAAGAATGATGTGAAATAAGTTCAGCCATCCAACTCTGGTGCCAACACTGGCCCACAGCTGGCCCAACTGCTGCTTCTCAGCCCACTTTGGCCCAGTTCCACAGCCCTAAAACCACATCTGGCAGCTTTATAGGAAACAGATCCCACTCTGACGACTCTTGACATTCACACGGCAGATTATTTTTAATGTCTTTCAATTTGACATTTATATATTGATATATTATATTTAGCCGTATTTTCTCCGAAGATCTGACACGTACTGATTTGTTGCAAAGTCACCTGAGTCATCACAAGCATCCGTCATGACTCAGCGCTGGCATTTGAGCAAAGATGGAAGACAAATGTGACTCAGGTGTTTGTGAGGAAAGTGACAGCTGCAAATTAAGACATTAAATCCAGGAAACTGTCCGAGTTTATTCATTCTTCTTCCTGAGAGGGAAATTAAATCTTTTTTAAGATGATTTCTACACTGACGGTGATGATGGCTAAAATCTTATCTTTGGTCCATTTCATTCGGTGAATAACTTGAAATGTGTCGTTACCCAGCATGCAGTGCTTTTCTTTTGTTGTTTTAAAAGTGTTGAAATGATGATTTAGAGTCTGCTGTGTTTTTGCTGCTCGGACGCAGATGGAGATCCAGACACTTCAACGTGGCTCATTACTGAAGGTTTCTCTCTTCTGTCTTCATTTCATCAGCTCTGTCTCACCCCGCGGTTTCTCTCTGCCGAGGCCAAACTAAATAAAAGTTTAACCGCAGCAGCTCGTCACACTGTGGTGTTACAGTCACACATCGGTGTGGAGGTGACACACACTCTCAACATGCACCAGGCTGAACACACAAACAGGCTGTAAACAACCTGCTCTGACATTCACACCAGGGCGCAGCTCAGGGCGTGTGTCTCTGTCTGACCCGACGCAGGTGGTGTGAGCTGAAAGGTGGAGTTTGCATTACCCTGTCTCACACCGTGTCGTTACCACGGTTACAGTTTCCCTGTTTACCCTGATTAAACGAGTGGGCTCCTTATTAATGACCGTCAAAAGGCCGACGTGACTGAACCAGAACGTCATTTTTTATTTTTGTCCAAACCTGGTCCGACCTGGTGAGTACCAGCGAGTCCGGGCAGGCTCTGGTTGGTTGGCTGGTTAGATGGTCGGTTGACCGTCTGGCTGGCTAGCTGGTTGGTTGGTTGGTTAGTTGTTTGGTTGGTTGATTGGTTGGTTGGGTGGTTGGTTGGTTGGTTAGTTGTTTGGTTGGGTGATTGGGTGGTTGGTTGGTTGGTTGTCTGGTTGGTTGGGTGGTAGGTTGGTTGGTTGGTCGGTTGGTTGGGTGGTAGGTTGGTTGGTTGGTTGGTTGGTTGATTGGTTGGTTGGTCGGTCAGTTGGTTGGTTGTCTGGTTGGTTGGTTGGTTGGTTGGTCGGTTGGTTGGGTGGTAGGTTGGTTGGTTGGTTGGTTGGTTGGTTGGTTGGTTTATTTGTTGGTTGGATCAGGTTATGAAACTGGTGAGAAAATAATGGTTGTTGTAGTCACTTCCTGTCCAGTTATATGAGACTCAGACTACACAGTATATTTAATGAAAACTGATGTGAGAGTAAGTTTGTGAAAGAAAAAACTTTCCATTGTTCAATGTTTGAAACAGCACTGAGTTAAGTTATAATGTATATATATATATAATAATGTAATAAGTTATTTCACGTTTAACTGTAGGTTAACACAACTCAGGTGTCGCCACTGAAATATCCACTGCCATATGTTGTCATGACAACAGCTTTGTTGGATTCATTTAGAGTGATTTCATGTAGAGTTTATATACAGAGCAGCAAAAGGTTCATGTCCCAGAGTCAGATCTATCTTAAACTAGAGGAGGAGGAAGTAGCACTTTTCCTGTTGTGTTAGCACTTTTGTTTTAGTGTGTTTGTTTAGTTTGTGGTACGACTGGAGAAACTTTAATTACACAAAGACCATCTTCAGCTTCATCTGCACACAGTCAGAGCTCATTTTTCTCCGTGAGAACAAAGTGTTTTCTGCCGCTCGTCGTCGCTCAGAGAGGAAATCCAGCCTCAGCACGGGGAGATAATCCGTCTTAAAGAAGGAGGAAACTGATTTCACTGCTGATTTCACCGGGCAGAGTCGAATGTTTTCATATCGGGGCTGCATCACATTACACCATGTTTCATGTCAGACACTAAATCTCATCAATGATGAAAAACAACTTTAAATGTTTCAAAAATCTAATTAGATACATGCTGCATTGATCCCTCAGCAACAGCCTCAACCCTCTTTGCTTCCTCTTCAGCAGCTTTAAACTCGTTTTCTTTCAGATGGAAACACTTTAGATGTTGTCATTTTAAACACTTTCCCGAAATTCAGCCCGACTTCTTTGGTACATTCAGAAACTTTGTGGAGACCTATAGAGTCTGAAGTGACGTCCCGTGAGTTTGGCTGCATGGGGTTGGCGTGTGACCACGACCTCACTGCCGCTTCAAACACGACCACGGAGAACTGGACGCACACTGACAAATCCTGGCCTCTGTGTCACCGGGGGCCCCTGGGTAGAGAGGTAGAGGGTCTCTTGTCTGGTCCAGAGGAGGAAACCACGGCAAGACTGGTGTACGGAGATATTCTATATCTGACTGGATCATCAGGGAGTCAGTGAGTTTCAGCTGTTAGCTTGTTTAGGCCTATGTTAGCTTGTCTAGGATAATATTAGCTTGTCTAGGATAATATTAGCTTGTTTAGGGTATATTAGCTTGTTTAGGGTAATATTAGCTTGTTTAGGCTAACAGCGACAGCTCATAACGTGGGACCTGGGAGCTCACAACATTACAGCTACAGCCTTTGGTCTGTCACCATGTTAATCTATTAAAACTGCTGCTGTTCTCTGACCTTATGGAGGAAAGTGCATGTGGATCGAGTGTTGTATTGACAGTCGTGGAATTTCATTGGTCTTCGTACCAACTGCCAAATGTGTGGTGTCATGACGTCCAAACTCCAGAGTCATGGTTTGAAATGAAAGCCTCAGTCTGTATCATCTCTTAAGGCCTTTCTTACACTTTAACAGGATTTCACCTGAATTATTTCTTGATCCACGGAGGTACAGAGCAGCGTTTTGGACCTATCAGAGCTTAGTGGCACCTGGAGGTTGTTCATCATCCTCTCTGATCCACTTTATTTACCTAATATTATAGGTTAATATTATAATTATCATTATTAACCTGTCGTTCTGTTCCTCCATATTGTGGTTCTGTATAAACGGCACTTGCTGGAGGATGTTGTTGCAGAAATTGCAAATCTGGTTTGATTGTTTTATAAAAATTGGTTTTACTCCACTTTATTCTGGTCCAGTTAATGTGTTTCTAACCTAGTTTTGAAAAGTGCTATATGAATAAAAAATGAAAACGACTGTTTTTCTTTAAAAGGAATAAAAGAATCAGATCTGGATTTCAAACTTTGCTCATACAGGAATCAATTCACACCAGCAGAGAGAAGAAGTTTGGCAGAAACACGTCATGAAACTCAAATATACCAACACATGCGGACTTCTTCTGGAGCGGCCACGCCCGCTGCACTCAGGGCGCCGAGTTCAGGAGAGTTGGCCAAATGGATGCTGCATTATTTATGCACAAGATTAACAGCTTGTGTTTGGTGCATTTCTGCTTTTACAAAAAACTCTCACACGTTATCTTTGCTTTTAATCTCTGCTTCATGCTGCTCCTCTCTGTGCTCCCCCCTCCCTGCTACCAGCAGGCCTATCGTGTTAGCTTTAACTGAGCCGAGCGGCGGTCGGCCTGACGCCACGCCTTCGTCTCATCTCCCCAGGTTCATTAGCTGCACGACGGCGCCTTCCGTCGGAACAACGGAGATAATGAGGAAGCTGGCGGCCGCGTGGAGACACAAAGAGGCGGAGGGAAAGATAACAGTCACGACGTGTACTCACAGAGCTTTCCCTGGTTATACACACCTCTCATTGTGACACACACACACACACACACACACACACACACACACACACACACACACACACAGCAGCAGTGTAGGAGCAAAGGTAGAGAGGGGATCTCACACACACCGAATACCTGAGTCACTTCCCACACACAGCCATAAAAATACACAGAGGAGTATGTTCAGTTGTACTTATGAGAGAGCGAGGAAAGAAAAGGTTTCCCAAAGACAAAGTTTTGTTTGCGTGAACTTAAACAGAGTGTGTCTTTGTGTACATTACTGTGGTGTGTTCAAGTACGTTAAAAAAGCATCAGTGAGCGCTATAAATGGATTTGAGTAACTGGGTTGGCTTTATGTAACAGCATCAAAACCTTGTGAAACATGGTTTCTGTACTCGGGGTTACACACACCTGCTTCACCTGGCCGTATATTCAGGTACGCAGGTTTAAGACCAGTATTTTACATTCACGCCACTTTCACATAGAGATGCCAAACACGGGCGGCCCAGTGAGTGAGTTCAGAGAACACGCCGGCGTTCAGGAGTCAGAGGCGTGACGTGGAACACAACAGTGTCAGTGCCTCTCTTCTGATTGGCTCACTGTTTTCTGAGTGATCCAATAAAAATAAAGCACATTTCAGGTAAAAACACTCAGAGAAACCAAATCCTGCAAGGTTTGGATGGTGGGTCCAGGTGGGCGGGGCTTGGTGACTGCTTTGTTGTGACATCACAAAGTTCCAGAAGTCCTGACGGCTGGTTTTAAGGCTCAGTTTCTGAATACAGGCTGTGTGCATTTCTCTGTGGACTGAGGCTTTGATACTTTCACAGTATTAATATAGAAGCTAGAGCTGATCTATAATCACACTACACCTGGACACAGACCTTTACACTGGAGGAGCTTTAAACCATTTCTGCTCTCACTACGTAGTCTGTCACTGTGTTGTTGATCCAAATGCCAAGAAACACACACACACACACACACACACACACACACACACACGTTTTATCTGTGACGATCTGAAAAGTCTGTCTGTGTGTGATCTCACAGTGATCAGGGGTCACTACAGTTCATGTGAAGGAGTTTTCCTCCATGACCTGGTTTCTCTTTCGTCTGACACGACCTCAGTCCCACGCCAACTCTGCGGGCCACTGTCGGCCCGAGCCCGGCGGTTTGGAAACAGGGTTCTGCTTTCTTACACACACTTTGCTGAGTGGGTGAGGGACAAACACACACACACACACACACACGCACACACACACACACACACAGTTGCTTCCATCAACCTTCCTGAAATATTTAACAGTCTCTCTCTCTCTCTCTCTCTCTCTCTCCTCGGTTGCTACCGTCACTTCCTCCTCCTGACTCAGCATCCCCTCAGCCTCGTGGAGAAATGGCACTGCAGTCACACTCAGGTTGTATGGAGACGGGGTTCAGACAGAGGCTATGAACATCCCTCTATATCTGCCTTCTTCCACCAAACACCAAATCATTGATCATCTGTTCGACTGTAAACATTACAGCTACATCCACATTTAATGTCAACACTTAGACAGGAAGTCCTGAACCAGCAGCAGAGACCTGAGTGGAGAAAGATACTGGACATACACTACTGGTCCAGGGGATTTGGAGTTTGGAGGCGATGGCAGCCTTCGGTCCTGTGTTTTTAACATTTTATATCTTTATATACTTCCGTAACGAAACCAACGAATCAACTGAAACTTTTCGATTTTTCCCTGCTGAACGTTTTCTACACAGTCTCACAGTTTTTGGATCCGCTTCCCTCCCTCCGGGCACGAAGACTCTGGTTTATCTCAGGACGCTGCAGACACTCGAGACTCGCTGTAGGAAGACGATCCATCACAGTCCATACTTTGCTGCCTTTAATTTCATTTGCCAAAGTTACATTATGATAATGTGAAGCTGCAGTTGTGAACTGAGATGATTGTTTTTTTGTTTTTTTTTATCTCACACTCAGACACTCAGACATCTCACATCTGATAACTGGACGCTGAGAGGCTTTTATTTCACAGATCTCATCCAGAGAACATGAGCTAACACTGACGTTGTGTTAAACATGATGTGAATTAGCTCCTTTCTGACATTTAGACACGAAATCCCTCCTCAATATGAGTCATTACACGTCACGGAATCTGATTTCCAAAGCTCATCAAAATTAACTGTTTGCAAATCAATAAGAAAACAGTAAAGCCCCGAACTAAACGTTGGTGGGTTTCACTGCGAGTGTACAGCTTCTGATTTGTGTGTGAGACACACAGTCACACACACACACACACACACACACACACACACACACACACACACACACACACAAGCAAAGTGATTCTGTGTCCTCCTGGCAGACACACAAGGGATGGAGCAGAGCGACTTTTTGGAGAGATGATCAAAGTTTGACTGAGTCTGTGAGGACGGAGCCTTCAGCCGCCTCGGGCCTGCTTCCTGTCCTCAAACAGACCAGGACAGAAGAAGAAGAGATGGAGGATTGTGGCCCCTGGAGCCAGACGTCACGTCCGCCACCGTGCTCCGCGGCTCGTTTCATCATGTCGAGACACTTAGAAAGCTGATGGAAATGGATCATGTGGATCATGAAATGACATTTTTACATGTGTGTCTCGTGTCGATAAGCAGCCGAGTCACTTTCATGCTGAAGTCACGTCGGCAGCAGCGAACATGAACCACATGGACCACAGTCATGTTCTCATGGCCGTCAGACGTGTTACATAAACACCAATGATGCTGCTGTTTGTCTCTTGTTGAGAAGCAGCTGCAGCCACACAAGTTTTAATTCAACCCAGAACGTAAATAATATCCACAATTTAATATCTCTGAGTCAGAATCAGAATCAGGTTTTCTGAGGTTTTCACATACGAAGAATTCATTTTGCTGTTTTGGTTCAAACAATAAACATAGAAGAAGAAAAGAAATGCGGCCAGGGAGCTTAAATATTAATAGAAACATTTTCAATGAGGAAAAATGTATAAAATACAGTCCAGGACAAATATCGCAATGTACAATATTCTAGTGGGGGGGTTATAATATAATTATATTATTGCGCTTTATGTTCCAAGTTTAAAAAAAGATCAAATAATAATCATATTACTGTATATTATTATTATTGTTTCAGGTATAATTTTTATTTAGTAAAAAAACGAGAAAAGAAAATTCCAGATAATTTGAAAAATATTGTATATGGCAGAAAATATAATACAACATCCGATATTATTGAATATCGGCCCAAACCTACGAGAAGAACAACTCAAGATTAAAGCTCTTCAGCATCACAAGGAATATGAGATACTACATGTAGACGTGAGGTCACGACACACACCGTCTGTTCATTCACATGTTTTCCTTAAACACTGAACACACACGCAGCTGCATCACATCAGCGACTTATCAAAACTTCAGCATCGCATGTCAGGAGAGGAAACAAAGCCAACGAGCGCCGCCACAAAAGGCTGCATCTCACGCAAAAACATCGTCTCCAGCTGATCCATCATCGGCTGTCACGCCGGACGCCCCGTTCAGGAGTGGAGCTGTCAATCAGAGGGACAATAAAGGCATGCTGGGAGCAAAGTTCAGCTCCAGTAGGACTGACAAGAGGAGACGAGATGGATACAGACAGGAAGGATGACAAGTCCTCTCCCGGGATTCTGAGAGCAGCCATTTTTAAACCTTTAGACTGCGCTGTAAAAACATCACAGGAAGATTACACTGAACTGAACCTGATTAATCATCAAAGAAATCCAAAATCTCATTACGACAAACAGCAACAGCTTTAACAAACTAGTTTCTGAGACGACAAAATGCACAAAGCCTAAACCTTTTCCACAGTTTCCACATTTATCTGCAACAGATGGAGGAAATAACAACATCGCTGAAGGGAGAAAATAATGACAGAAATTACAAGATTTGTGTCGTGATTGAAACTGAAATAATTCCCTGTATCCTCAGACTGAGATCAGACTGTCAAACAGACTTCCTTCACTCTGGAGACACGACCTCTTCCACCCTCAGACGTCAGGATTTACTCAGCTCAGAAGCCTCAACGAGTATTTCACTGAGCTGATGATGCGACAGCTGACCAGGAGAACAACAGAAGGACCGACACTGACGTTAATGTGCCGACTGACCTCGAGAGGAGGTGTGAACTATGACTGTTGTCTGTTGATGATTGTTTCCTGTTTCCCACCAACAGTCAGTCCTTTTTAACCAAGTAGATTAAAGCTGCTTGAAGCCAGAACACTTTTTCATCACCACCTGGATACGCTCTTTTATTAGCATTAGTGGGCGTGGCTCAGTCGTCCACCACCTGGGCCCAGACTAAAGTACCTCAACAACTACTGACACTAAAGTTTGAACAGACATTCTTGGTCTCTTCCTCGAGCGCCACCCTCAGCTCACATTTTAAACAAGTTTTATACTTTGGTTTCTGACCAAATACCTGCAGAACTAATGATGTTGGAGTTTACTGCTAATTAGTAAAAGCTAGCATGCTAACATGCTAAAGTGGTGAACGGACTGATTCCATCCTGTTTCTACAACAACTGCAGAAGCTTATCTTTAATTCCTGCTCGTCTGCAGCGTAAACAGGAACAATTAGCGGATTTACTCTCATCTCATCATTCATCAGCTGGGGAAACTCAACAACATGCTGCACACACACACACACACACACACACACACACACACACACACACACACACACACACCGGTGAATCACTTCACCACCAAACATCTGTTTGTGTTGTTTTTCTCAGATTTAACATCAGAACTAAACGCGACATTCTCCATCTGAAGCTTCAGCTGACGACGAACAGGAAGCAGTCCCAAAATAAAAGCCTTCCCAGTGGACGCTCGCTGTGATCATCAGTTTAAAAAAGTAGATTACAGAGCCTGACACAGTGACGCACAGCTCATTAAAGACTGATCACAGAGCTCTGACACAACAAACCAGGTGTTTCTTCCTCACCTGTCTGCGGATAAAACACTGCAACTACATCTTTTTGTTTCATTTGTTTGTTTGTTTGAGCCCCGCCCTGTGCACACACGTCTCACATGTCTCCATGGAAGTAAAGACGAGACGTGTTTTGGGCCGGAGTGCAGCTCAGGTCATTAAAAACCCAAAAAAGATCACAGCCGGACTATATGAAAAACATCTAAAGCCAAGTCTGAAATATTTAGAGTCACGTCCTCCCCTACAGCCCTGGTACCTGCCTGCTGCTGCCCCCCCCCTCTCCTCCCCCC
>NW_019525481.1:215367-217934 GCF_002814215.2 Seriola lalandi dorsalis
CCTGCATGTGGAAGCTGCAACATCATGTATAAAGCAGAAAAGACTGGCTCAGTGTTGGACACAGCTCTGTTAGCGTCTTACCTAAAGCAGCAGGGTGAAGCCTCGGGAGAGAGACACCGTCCCGTCCGTCAAGAGTCACAAACATCTGGTGGCAGAGTTACATCAGCTCCTCCAGAGAGAGAGAGAGCCGAGGCCACGCCTCCGCTCACACTGATCTGAATACGAAGAGGCCGACGGCCGGGACAAAAGACCCTGCGGGGAGAGAGCCGACGCCTCCCGGGGCTAAAACACCTCACCCCCGCCCGACACCTCCCCTCCCCGATCCTACATTCATACTGCCCTGCAGGAGTCAGGCCCCTCCTCACCCTCCCCACAGGGCAAACACCCCCCCCCCCCTCAAAGTAAGACTGAATGTGTTGAGAAGCTTCATGTCAGGCGGAGGCCATTAGGACCAAACTCCCACAAATCCTCTGCTCAGCAACGTGGTGGAAACACAGAGGTAAAGCGGCGGTCACGAAAACACCAGCATCAACACCAACTCATGATTTTTCCCTGGACAGACCATAATACAATATTAAAGACGTCTGCATGATTAAAAACAAGAACAATCCGTCTCCTTCAGGGTCGATCAGGAGCGCAGGCTGTTTTCATTCTCCTACTGTAGTGATTAAAATATAAACACACGTAATAATAGAAATAGAAATCTATTTTGGTCGCACGATTTATACATCAAAGTGCAATAAACATGCTTTTACAGCAGCGGGTCCAACTCTTCTAACATAGAGACTTTAGACACATTCAGTTTATTTCCATCTTCCAGCTGATGGATTCAAATCCACTCAGAGCTTCAGCTCCACTTCACTAAATGAAAACTAGAAAAGCAAAAGTGCAGCGAGGGAAGTTTTATTACTTTTTATGTTAACTGGTAGTAAATCAAGTTTAATGTACAGAAGACAGAATTCAATATACTATGGATTATATATTACATAATACCTACTATGTATATTTTTTAGTTTAATCCCGACTGCGTGTTGCAGTTCAGCCACTAGGAAGCAGAAAACGGTGCTTCAAAATAAAGGTGACCCACTCAGCATGCAGCTGTGGCCCACTGTGGGACCGCGACCCACGTTCTGAGAACCAGTTTTAACCAACAAACAACAAGAATTTTAGCAACAGCCAACAAGTTGAACAGGTAATAATAGACTTTACCTGATGGTCACGAAGCCAGAGGACAAAGTAAGTGCTGCTGTGATAAGAGTTACAAAAGCCTGTGTCGCAGTATCATCAACAACTTTGTCTCAACTTCACATATTTCATTTTATTGATTCGTGAAGCAGCGCGGCCTCGCGGTGCTGGCTTTCCTTCTGAATGCCCTATAAACCCTGCTTTTCTGTTTTATCTTTAATGAACAAAACAAGAATGAAACAGAAGAGAAAACGCAACAATAACACATCAAATCCAGTGACCTCTGACCCCTAACCTCTACAGTCACAGAAGGTCTTTCACCCATAAAAAAAGTAATTCACCCGACTTGTAAATCTTTGAAGTTCTAACGCAGCTGAGGTCAAAATGTTCCAGAATAAAACATCTATCTGGGTGTTTGGGTTCTGCTTTAGTAGATATTTGTTTTATTTCATTCATTGCTGACCGCTCTGTTGTCAGGACGATGCAACACACACTCTGTGTCTCCGGAACAACACTGACGTCTGTGCACGTTCAGTCACACAGGCGTCACGACGACTCAAAATTAAACTGGAGATAAGAAATATGACAGTCGCTGTGTTGAGCGCACACACACACACACACACACACACACACACACACACACACACACACCTAGCCTTTCATACTCCACAGAAATAGGAACGCTGGGAGAAAAACAGCAGCGTCCTCTATAAAAGGCATCGAATCAGAGCTGGACTCCCACGTGCAGCTCGGAGCTGAAGGCGATGAGCGCCGCAGCAGCATCGCTCCGCTCTGCTTCATATCACAACACAGCAAACTGAAGAGACGCAGGACACAGGTCAGGCTTCATCCTGCTGCTGCTGCTGCTGCTGGGATTCAATCAGTGGCCGACAGACACATGATCAGTGACCTGAACATCGGATGATATCAGGTATGAAACACAGGTTCAGCCCACGTTCGACCAGTTGTCTGAATTCTCTGCTGTTCTCAGGTGAATGTTGGTTTGTCGTCGTCAACATGAATAAAATTCAATACAGTAGATTTCTCCAAACCTTTATCCATTTTTATCCGCTGTTAGCAGCAGAAGCTACATGTGTTCATATATCGTATCATGTGTAGTGTGATTATAGATCAGCTCTAGCTTCTATATTAATACTGTGAAAGTATCAAAGCCTCAGTCCACAGAGAAATGCACACAGCCTGTATTCAGAAACTGAGCCTTAAAACCAGCCGTCAGGACTTCTGGAACTTTGTGATGTCACAACAAAGCAGTCACCAAGCCCCGCCCACCTGGACCCACCATCCAAACCTTGCAGGATTTGGTTTCTCTGAGTGTTTTTACCTGAAATCTGCTTTATTTTTATTGGATCACTCAGAAAACA
>NW_019525481.1:217954-225667 GCF_002814215.2 Seriola lalandi dorsalis
GAAAACAGTCAGCCAATCAGAAGAGAGGCTCAGAGCCTCCTCTCTTCTGATTGGCTCACTGACCTGTTGTTACTAGAGCTCCAGACAGAAGCCTGAGAAAGGAGATGTAAAACTACACTGAGATGGTTTTTATATCTTCTGATGGATCAACACTTCAAATAAAACACAGAAGAAGAAGAAAATATGGAGCTTTAAACCAAATATTAAAATCCAAAATGAAGATTTTCATGTAATGACTTTTCCTCTAGCGCCACCCTCAGGACAAACATCACATTTTTAGCAAAGTTCAACAGAGCCGAATCTGCCTCATCAGGACTGTGTGAGTGTGGGTTGATTACATTTGACTGACAGTGAACTGGAAACCCTAAACTGCCGTCACAGTTTGATTCAGATGATGCTCAACTCTGATTGGTGCAGAGAAATAACGTCAAACCAGCAAGAAGAGCACATAGAAAATACAGACACTGATTTCTGTCATGTGAAACAACAAAAACTGTACGGTTGTACCAACACAGGGTCACATCACTCATGGTTCGAAGCTGATTGAGAGAAATGTGTTTTCAGGTTCTCACATACTGCGTGTTCTCAAACATACATCAGAGTGACAACCGATCAGACTCGTTTAGACTCCCTTCGCCAAACAGAAGAACAGCTGTTCTCTACTCCAACTCCACCACATAAACCCACGTCAAACACAGTGAAGGAAAAGACGCCGCCGCTGTCAGTGGCGTCCCACTTCTCTACCCTCAAAAACACTGGAAGCTACATCTTTTGATTACAGACTTCCTGTCTGGTGGGCAGCCACGACGCCAAGACAACAAAACAGCCCTACATCCTCGAGTGTCCATGACTGACTGAGTGACGAAGTTACACCATTGGTCGGCTGGGTGCTGAACTTTTCCTCATTGGCTGATGCTCTTTCAAATGATTTCTATTACATCATCAGGGTGCGTTTACAGCAGATCCACAACTGTTTTAATCCACTGTATTTCCTTAAACAGTGACTGGGACCTTTATTTACCTCAACTGGAGAAGGTAACAGACCTTTATTTGTAACTCCTTCTAATTTCCTTTGATATGTAGAATCAGTCGTACCGATATTTTTAGTACAAAGTCTCGTCTTGATTCGCTCCCGTCTTCCAGTGTTCATCTGGTTTTTCTAAGGCCTAACTCATGGTGCCAGAGTTCAGCCCACAACAACCTTCACTGTCTTATACAATGGGTTACTGTTTAGACACGATTATGACTGATAGTGGACGTCCGGAGACACTTTAATCCTCTGTTGCTGGGGTAACCAAGGTCTTAGAGATAAGGCGGCAGAGAAAAGCATGAACTTAGAGAATATTACCCAAATCTGGACACTGTGGAGGATGAGCTGCGTAGGGGGAAGGACGAGACATGTGATATTAATCAGGTAAGAACATGTGACATTTGCTGTCCAAGAGAACCGACATTACTTGTTGCTGCTTTTGCATTTTGACAAGATTTTCTATTAAATACTGAAGTGTATTAATTAGTGTTTGTTGACGCCTGGCCGAGTGGCGCTGTCCTTGGTACTGAAATGGGTATTCTGCATAAATTAGCACTCAACCTTTTGTGTTGTTGTGTATGATTGCATTGCAGTGTTAAACATGACGAGTAAACTGAGCTGGATGTCTAAACGTGGTGGAGAGCCTCTTTAAAAGAGCAAAGTTACCCCCTTCACTCACTGCTGCAAAAATATAGAGCAATTTCAGATGTTTTAAAATCCTTGTGAGTGAAGCTGAAATAAAAACATCAAACTAAAAATGTCAGACCACTGAGAGGAACAAAGAAAAGCATTTCCATATTTCATTTCAATCTTTGGCTTTTCTCCCGAGCTCCCATCACTCTCTATGATGTCGACCGCTCTTAAAAAATCACAAAAACGCTCTTAACACAAGCTCATGATTGAATAAACGACGATAAAACTCCCGCCAACAGACGTTTTCACAACATGGCGTAAATCAAACAGGAACATGTATGAATGCGCGTTAAAGGCGGTGATAAAACCCGCCGCCCAACAGCAGCAGAGTTCAACTCGAACTTGTTAACGTTTAATCCTGAGTATCGGCCGACATAAATCTGACAACAGCTCTCAGCCACACAGGAGCTAAAACACAAACACTGCAAACACATAATGACCTGAAATCAATCAGAGCTTCAGACGGATTATTAGCAGGAGATCTCGCCAGTGTGCAGACGTCCCAGCAGCTGGGACGTGTCTCAGGACGCGTTATTAACATGAGCTACTTACACACAAACACACAAACGTGTTTCACGAGTGGAAACGACATCTCATTAAATGTGCTGCAAAATCTCTTCCCACTGCTTGACAACAACTTGTTTTATCGACAAAAGTTCAATTATTAAAAAATACAGTTTAATCACGATGTAACTGTTTGAACAACACGAACATTTTCTGGACATAAACAGTGTCAGTCTGACAAGTCTCGTCCTCCGCTCTGCAAACAAGAGGCTCCGCAATAAAACTGTCGAGGAAACAAGCTGGTTTTTTTAAAATGACTGTGTTTCAGGATTTTATGTTTTTGTTCAGTCGCCTCACAGCGAGAAGGTTCTGGGATCGAACCTGCCGCCCCGCCGGGACCCTTCTGTGTGGAGTTTGCATGTTCCCACTTCAGGTCCTGATTGGCCAGATGTGCAGAGGCGAGAGCGGGAACAGGTGTCGTACATCTCTCTCGTATTTGTGGCAATTTTCACATGAACAGCCAGTGAACACGATGATTGTCTTCCAGATACTGAGTCCAATCCCTGAACTTGTGTGTTGTCCGACACCGAGAAATGAGAATCTCTCTTTAACGATCTAATTTGACTGCACACGTTGTCTCTTTACTAGTGGGACTTTCCAGTGTCAACATGTTACTAAATAACTGACATTTGGCTAACGGCTAACATTACACAGTTTACCAGAAATCAGTTCTTCTTCACTGCTCTATAACAGCAGCCGCTGGTGGCTGCAAAGCACGACTTCCTGTGTAAGCTACTGTTTTAGAGCAACGAAGAAGAACAGATTTCCTGAAAAACCACCAGTTGTGAAACATTAGGTAATATCAGATCGGTGCACAGACTCACGTACTCGCTGATACTCGATCCAGCATCGATATCAGAACAGATTAAAAACACGCAGCATCATCTGCATGAAAACTCAGCAGCAGCAGATTCAGCCCAGCAACCAGACTGTCAGCTGATCACTTCTTACTTCTCAGGTTTCCTGTTGGTGATTCAAGGTCTTTACAAGAGCAACCTTAAAGAGACTAGACTAAAATCATCAAAACCACACATCTGACCCTCGTCCATTAACTGACACAACAAGACCAACAGGCGCTTGGTGTTTGTATCCAGCTGCAGGACGTGGGTCAACACCTTTTGTTGAATCTGCTGCATTTGGTTTGGAGAAAAAGCTGCAGAGCCACGGTCGAATGGAAAAGGAGATAAGAAAAAACAATTTTTTAAAAAGGAGATAAAAGCGAGGGGCTGAAGGAGTAAAGTGTGGTCCGCTCCACCTACACCACAGTCCACATTGATTTTATTTTTAAACATCCTGTTGCACAACAACAGAGGCAGAGGGAGGGAAAGACTCGCAGGGAGAGAGTTGAACTGATGCAGCAGCAACAACAAGGACGTGCAGAGACAGAACTGTACAGGATGTCACAGTCCGACCTCCTGGCAAGAGTTTCCATTAAAGAGAAAAGTCAGAGCGTGTGTGTGTGTGTGTGTGTGTGTGTGTGTGTGTGTGTGTTAGTTTTGTGAAAGCAGAAAGGCACGGCTGGCTAATGTCTGTTTCTGCTTGGTCAAACACGTTATTTGTTTCTCATTGTGCGTGGCCACAGGCCGTAAATACATCTGTAATTACCCACACAGCCGTCAGGTGGGGTTAATGGAGAAACCATTAGCGGAGGGAGGACGGATGGAGGGAAACGGTGGAAGGAGAGGAGGAGGAGGAGGAGGAGGAAGAGTAGAACGCAGCAGCCGTGGGCATAATCAGCAGATATTAGTCGTTAATTCAGCTTATTATGAGTCTGTCTGCCGCTCAGAGAGGGTCAGCAATTAAAAACAGGATCAAATGAAATAAAAACTGTAGCACAATCATCAACTATTATTTTTCTTTGTTGTAAGCGTCACAGGAGATGTGTTGGGATTAATCAGCGGAGGATTAATAAAGTCTCTCTAGGTGCCACGACAAATAAAAAAACTCATCTGGTAAAAGGGGTCAAAGGTCAACAAGGCTGAGCGCGCTCTGAGCAGTAGCAGCGCCCTTCTATTTATATCTTTTGGAGGCCTTCTCGCCTTTAATGTTTCCTTTCTAATACCACGTGTGCTATTCTGTCCAATCCCGGCCGGCTCCAGAATTATAAACATCCAGGTGAGGTGATGTCACTTCCTCTTCCTCTCAGGCCGGTCGGCGTTACAGACGTATTGTTTGTTAAACTTTCTACACTCAGCTGTAAGGCTTTTTTTTTTTATTGGTTTTACCAACGTCTTGGATGGCGAGCTACAGCGGGCTACGACGGCGTGGACCTCGCCGCCACAGTGAGGAAGGAGTGGAATAAATGAACTGATCTGAAATGGCTTCCTTTTGGTTTCTGTATTTTATTTTATTTTAGTTTTTTAAGAAAAATATTGTTGCGATAAAATATATTTATTATTTGAAACGGGGGCAGGACGAGGAGGAGCGATCCTACCAGGTGAACCAGGTGTTCAGGATTTGAACTTCTTCCTCACGCTCCCTGTTTTTGTTGTCACAATTACTTTTATTATTTTTTATGTGAACAACTGAACTGAATCCTGAGTCTGTACAAAATGTACAAAACACGCACTAATGAGTCGATCAGTTCTTTGTTGCTTTTGGTTTGATTCGTTGGCAATAAGAAAAATATCAGACTTTTCCTTTAAAAGAAGAAAAGTGGATTTTTCTTCTTCTTCACAGTCAAATCTGTGATGTCGCTACTTTATAATAAAAGAAGAAGAAAAGTGCTGCGAATGAGAAAAGTTTATGTTTGAGAGAGGAAGGATAAAAGAGATGACTGCACTATGAGCTGCAGAGTACATTAAGGCTCACTCAGCGCAGCTTGTAACATTAATATTATACTGCATATACCTTTGAAATATTGATCAGTCGTATCTTAATGGCTAAATTCCCCTTTCAGTTCAGCAGACAATAGAGCGGGAGGAGCTCATTAGAGACGAGCGGCAGTTAAAACACGACAGAGGGAGAAATGAAGGAGAATCAAATCACACAAGGAGCTGGAGGAGAGAAGAGAGAAGAGCGTGACCAGTATTAGTATCAGAACCTTTGATTTTTAAAATTAGCTGAAAAGTTTTCAGTCCAAGTCTTTACCGTGAGCCAAACGTCCATCTACATTTATAATATTTCATTTTTTTTCTTGGCAGAAATCTGTATAAATGTTGAATAAATACGTTGAAAGTGAAGAAGACAAATATAACGAGGTGAGAAGTCGAGATAAAGTCAGATTTAGTCTTTAATGTGGCTCCACTGTTTCACTCTCCTCGCTGCAGGAGTTTATCTTTGGCTTTTAAAAAGTCAGAGGAGCTTTAGGTCGGGAGATACGAGACTTTAAAGCTTTAAAGGCTTAAAAGCTTTGGATTATAAAGCTGAATCCAAATATTCACTTTCCTATCAGTGATCAATAAGATACTGAAGTGATGCTACAATCAACTGGAAGCCAAATGGCTCTTATATAATCTCTCTCCTCCGATAATGACGGCAGATTCACCTACTCACTCACACTGGAGCCAACACACACACACACACACACACACACACACACACACACACACACACACACACACACACACACACACACACACGCACGCACACACGCACACACACACACTGCACCACTGTCTTTTATACACCATACATTCTTCTTTCTTGTGCCTACATTACCCACAATGCAACCCAACTTCAGATTGGTGGGAGAGTGGGGTTGTTTTATCCTGTAGCTGGGGAATTTTCTAACTTAATGCAATGCATGCTGGGAAGTATATGTGAATAAGCTAACCACGGGAATGAATCGATCCACCAGACGTTTGATTATCATGATTATTAGTTATTAGACAAACTGATTGAACTACACTTAATAAGAAAAGAATGTCACTTTGTGTTTATCATGTTTCTTCATCATTAATTGTTTTAAAATGATAATAATTTTACTGTTTTCACATGCAGTCGTTCTCCACCACACCTGGAAACACCTGGAAACACCTGGAAACACGCTGATGTGGAAAATTGATGGAGAGACGTTTTAATGACTTTAATTGTGGCTCTACATCTCAGTGCAGCGGCACCTCCGCAGCTCACCTGCTGACTTACTGAGCTTTAATTACTGTTGCACAGTAATCACTCTGCAGCCTCCAGGACGAGCATCTCCAGCCACCATCAAACTTCTCAGCGCTGTTTCAATTACCACACAACAACACTTTATTGAAAAGGAATCAGTGATTTCTCCGAGGACCCTGGGATGATAAAACACTCCTCACCTGCTGCCGGACCAATCAAGAATAAATTCATATAGTTTCAAATATTTGCTCATGAGCCGGGTGAAGATTTTCTAACGTCCACGCTCCTGCCTGATTTATTTGATCAGTGAAATTGAACATTTCTGCTCCTTCTTTAAAAGTAAAATTATCAGACAATCCCCCGTCTGTCTCAGATACAGACTGAAAGATTTGAAATTAAAATCTGCTAAAAAAAAAATGAGCCGCAATTATTCAAACACCTGAACCTGCAGATATCTCAGCAGAATGACTCAGGAACATCTGCTGCTTTTCTCTTTGTCTCACTCTCGTCCTCTTTATTCTTATTTATTCTTTCCTTTCTTTATGACTAATTACCAAGTCGGCCACCCGTCGCCATGGCAACAGGTAACACAGCATCACCGGCCGGTCACAATGACCATCGATAGTGAGGTGTAATCACATGTATACAAACAGCTCTGTAATTATTCGCTGTTACACTGCAGAGTGAGTCACCACACACACACACACTGCACCACTGTCTTTTATACACCATACATTCTTCTTTCTTGTGCCTACATTACCCACAATGCAACCCAACTTCAGATTGGTGGGAGAGTGGGGTTGTTTTATCCTGTAGCTGTGTGCTAGACGCACGAGTTTGGAACCGGTTCTCCGTCTAACAGTGAAATGTTCCACCTGAATTTGTTATTACTGTTTACTGTTGTTCTTTGTGTTTGTTACATTTCCGGTCGACTTTTTAAAATCCATAATTTCAAATAATTTTTCAGCCAAAAGTCCCTCAGCACAAACAGTGTCTGATAACCACGTTTAAAGGATCCTTAAAAAAAATGTCTATGAATATCTGCTTCTATTTCACCTTTGTAAAGGGATATTCAAGCAATTTAATATCATATTTCCATAAAATTAAAAAAAACTTGCAAAAGACAAAAAAAACAAAACAAAAGCAGAAGCTGAAATATTCAGAGTTTTCGTCGCTTGTGTCGATCAAACTCCAAAAACACTGGATGCTACATTTCCCCAAAGCTTAGATATGAAGACAGTCTCTCTGTGATGTTTCCTCACACACACACACACACACACACACACACACACACACACACACACAGCTTCTCCAGAGACATTTTACAACTGTTTTTCCAGGCTGAGTGTTGCTGAGCATTGTGGGTAAACTGA
>NW_019525481.1:225786-226223 GCF_002814215.2 Seriola lalandi dorsalis
GTGTGTGTGTGTGTGTGTGTGTGTGTGTGTGCAGTGACTGGTTCTTTCACAGTGTGTCAACATGTGTATAAACATGTTTCTATAGAGCTGTAATCAATATGTTAGATTGATCATCGATGCAGCAAACCTGCAGCGAGTCATGTGATAAACTCTCTGTACAGCGACGGGCAGAGAGCAGCTGGACCCAGCAGCTGGACCAGCAGCTGGACCCAGCAGCTGGACCAGCTGCTGGTGGAGACCAAACCAGAGCTGAAAGAGCGGGAACACTGGACTTCCACTGAACCAGTCCAAATGAAACAACCCAAAGCCCTCCAGAACAAACAGCATCTTCCAACGCGACGCCTTCGTTAGTCTGTACTTCACTTCCTCTACGATAACGTCCTGACAAAAATCAGCCAATAACAGTGACTCTGACCCGACGGTCGGCGCTAACCGTC
>NW_019525481.1:226243-229975 GCF_002814215.2 Seriola lalandi dorsalis
TGGGGGATGGGGTGGTGGGGGGTGGGGCTCCTCGCTCAGACGCCACCCTGACATGCGTCGCCGGCTCCCTCCACTAACCCCACTAACCGCAGCATTAACATAAAAGTGCTGGAGGTGAAGTGTGAAATGGGTCCGCGGCGGCCGGCAGCCAAACTCGGGCGACTCGTCAGGAATTCCAATCGCACACTTGAGGGATTTCCGAGCGAATGTAAATGACATTTCTCATTTCCTAAATCAGATTTTACACTTTCCCAGACGGGTTAAGTGTGGAGTCGGTCGTGGCGGCGGGAGCCAAGTGCTACGACTACAGGGGGTTCAGTGCCCGTTCCCTCGCAGCGCGGCGCTTTGGCACACCTTCTAACAAGAGACGAATATGTAAACAGCCCTCTCTAAAACATTCAGGCCCAGAGTTCAGCTCCGTTATTAGAGAGAGAGAGAGAGGGAGAGAGAGGGAGAGAGGGGAGAGAGAGAGAGAGAGAGAGAGAGGGAGAGAGGCAGAGGGAGAGAGAGAGAGGAGAGAGAGAGGCCAGAGGGAGA
Source organism: Seriola lalandi dorsalis (assembly GCF_002814215.2). Lineage (NCBI taxonomy): Eukaryota > Metazoa > Chordata > Actinopteri > Carangiformes > Carangidae > Seriola > Seriola lalandi. Next base: position 226,781 of record NW_019525481.1, read on the forward strand.
GAGGGAGAGAGAGAGGGAGAGAGGGAGGGAGAGAGGGAGAGAGGGAGGGAGAGAGGCCAGAGGGAGAGAGAGAGAGAGAGAGGGAGAGAGGGAGGGAGAGAGGCCAGAGGGAGAGAGGGAGAGAGAGAGAGAGAGAGGGAGAGAGAGGGACAGAGGGAGAGAGAGAGAGAGAGAGGGAGAGAGGCCAGAGGGAGAGAGAGAGAGGAGAGAGAGAGGCCAGAGGGAGGCAGCAGCAACCAAAATGTCTGATTGTAAACCGTCTCTTTCTCGTCTGTGACAAACAGAGCGAGCACAACGCAGAGGGGAGTCACATGCACCCATAATGCATTTCATCTGCCAAACGGCAAACGGCAGGATTTCTTCTTTTCAGGAGGGAAGAGTGAAGCAGAGTGTTAAAGAAGTCACAGCTGTTACAACTGGACCCCAGAGACTCACAGAGAGTGTGTGTGTGTGTGTGTGTGTGTGTGTGCAGTGACTGGTTCTTTCACAGTGTGTCAACATGTGTATAAACATGTTTCTATAGAGCTGTAATCAATATGTTAGATTGATCATCGATGCAGCAAACCTGCAGCGAGTCATGTGATAAACTCTCTGTACAGCGACGGGCAGAGAGCAGCTGGACCAGCAGCTGGACCAGCAGCTGGACCAGCAGCTGGACCCAGCAGCTGGACCAGCAGCTGGACCAGCAGCTGGACCAGCAGCTGGACCCAGCAGCTGGACCCAGCAGCTGGACCCAGCAGCTGGACCAGCAGCTGGTGGAGACCAAACCAGAGCTGAAAGAGCGGGAACACTGGACTTCCACTGAACCAGTCCAAATGAAACAACCCAAAGCCCTCCAGAACAAACAGCATCTTCCAACGCGACGCCTTCGTTAGTCTGTACTTCACTTCCTCTACGATAACGTCCTGACAAAAATCAGCCAATAACAGTGACTCTGACCCGACGGTCGGCGCTAACCGTCAGGACTTTACTGTTTAAGATACTTGGTCCGGAGGAAACGCTCAGCACCAGAACTATTCCGAGGCCTGACGCCCCGATGACCTTCGTTTAGAAACACGATAAAATATTGATAAAATATCAGAATTAAACTTGTGTGTTTGTGCCGGTTCGGTCCGACAGCGACGGTCGGGCTCTTGAACTGCTGAGCCGTGTTTTCCATGTTCGGTTTAACCCTTAAGTGCGTGTCAGGGAGCGATTAACGTGCTTCCAGATGTTTGTGTCATGTATAGATTATAACTATCATCACATGTACTGAGACTCTGCAGCGGAGGTATAAAAGCTTTGAGGTCTCTTTGTTCTTTGTCAGTGTCTGTGAAGGAACGACAGGTAAGTTACTGACCCGCCGCTGATACTGAGAAACTTCACCTTCATCATCTCCTGCAGGATTTCTGGCCTCACAAACCGGTTTTTGTTTGATGCTTCCTAAAGTAAAACTCCTTCATGTTTCAGTCAGGACCTGAGCGTGTGTTCAAAACAAACACCCTGTCCAGCTCATCGTCACAGTGCAGCCAGACAAACCATGTGACTGGAAAGATCTTAATGATTATAGATTTCATATTAAAAGCTGCATGGGGTGGGAGGAGTCCAGACAGAGTGTCCCAAAACACTGATCTGTAGAATTTAAACTCTCTGCTTCAGGGACCGTCCCCTTCTCGTCTCTTCAGGCTTTTATTATGAAACATCTGCAGGTGGTGTTGAGATTCATTAACAGCAGCAGCTTCACATCACACACACACTGACGGATTAAACGGCTGAGTGATAAAGAGTGTTTCTGTTAAAGAGAGAGAGAGAGAGCGTCAGAGCAGCAGAGGGCCGAGTGTGACGTCCAGAGGTGACTGTGTGAAAACGTCCAACATGATGAATCTACAGAACTCCATGTGTAAAAACCTCAGACTCGACTTGGTGTCAACTCTCAAATAAAAAACCCTCATTCAACGTCCTGTGAACGGTGGAAACCAGAGTATTCAGCCGCTCACAGTCCAGACACATTCATCTACAACAACTGCATGTGTGTGGTAAGAATTCATTATGCATCCAGTAGGAAGTGGGTCAACAGCCGTGACCTTAAGATTTGGCTGCAAAAAAGCTTCTGAAATCTGGTTCATTCATGAATTATTTAGTTTAAAATGAGAAAAATATTGACTTACTCAAGTGATTTGTTATGCCCAGAATGATTTGCATTTCAAATTGATATGTGTGTGTGTGTGTGTGGTGTGTGTGTGTGTGTGTGTGTGGGGTGAGGAGGGGGGTTTCTGAGCATGGCTCAGTGGATAAGAATGTAGCTCAATTAGACCTTATCCAACACACAGGTCACATGGACCTGACACACACACACACACACACACACACACACACGCACACACACACACACACACACATTAATGTTCAGAGAGGTGCACATAATCCAGCAGCAGCAGAACCTCACACTCACATCACACAGCGGTTTCACTCTGAGCACATGAACACGAACCGGCTTCTTCATCTGCCACTGAGGCACAAAGTGTAAAATCTGCCCTCACCGTGTCTGTAGCTCTGGAGGTTGTTACTTCCACTGTTGTTCTGAGCCGTGAATCACTCCATATCCTAATCCAGAGTTAGGGGGGGTGGGGTGGGGGGGTGATTGAAAACCATTCAAAAATCCATCCAGAGTCAGGGAAAATGCATCTGCAGGAGAAGGTGATGTTCTCAATCCAGACTCCAGAATCAGTCTGTGTGTGTGTGTGTGTGCACGCACGGAGACACACTCACATCCACGGCTGCAAGTGTGTCCTCATGCAACACACAACCCCACACACACACACACACACACGTGCGCGCGCGCACGCAGAGCGGCCGGAGCGCGGGGGGAAGAAGACCAGGTGGTGGAACAGAGAAAACCGTGTGAGGCTGCAGAGCTCCAGGGGAAGAGGCTGAGGCCGTGCACTGTTCCGCCCCGGCACGGTGCACCCTGCCCGGGGTTGGAGGAGTGAGGACGGCGCGGCTGTCAGATCCAGGCCAGCGGTTCTCAACGGTCCCTGTCTCCGTCGGCGCTGAGTCTGTTCACCGGCCGGTCCGTGTCCGCTGTGAGGTGAACACACACTCCGCTCTCTCCGCGCAGCTCCTCCTGTAAAATGAGGCAGTCTGCAGCAGCACCCCCCCCCGCCAGGACAAGACCCGCCCCCCCACACAGGCTCAGCCAATAGCCTGCCTGCTGTT
>NW_019525481.1:230376-239891 GCF_002814215.2 Seriola lalandi dorsalis
TCTCTCTCTCTCTCTCTCTCTCTCTCTCTCTCTCTCTCACACACACACACACACACACACACACTCTTGTCTTACGTTAGCTGTGAGGACACTGATGCCTTCTCCAGGTTCTTAGCCCAAACCTGACCCATCACAAATAAATGTCTAACCCCGCCCCCACACCTGGACCTGAATCTAACCTGACGCCCAAGACCAGGTCTCAAACCAGGACCCTCCATTAGCTCTGTGACGTTATTAGCAGCGGATAAAATGTTCCTGCAAAGGTGGTTTCAAGCCCAAATCTGTCCACACAACCATAGAAAGACATGCACGCACACCCCTCTCTCTCTCTCTCTCTCTCTCTCTCTCTCTCTCTCTCTCTCTGAGACGTTTTGGCAACACAGGCAAAGACTCGGCTTCTCACCGGGAACCAATCACAGATATTCAACCTCTAATACGAGCCGACACACACTCAGTCAGGCTCGGCGAGCTGGAGAAACAGTCCTGTCCACGTTTGACTGGACGGCATTCAAGAGATTTCACAGACACTTTCAAACCGAGTCGCCACCTGTAGCTCAGCTCAGGATAATCTGACCCAATAAACCCGGGAACCAGACTCAAGACCGCGTTCATATTTACACCACATCTGAGGAACAGGAAGGATTAAACGTGCACATCTTAGAAAATATACATTTTACATGTTGTTTATTGTTAATTCTATATATTATGATCCTTTTTTACTTGGTTTTTCATGTACCACAACACCAACACACAGTCCTCGTTCAGGACCTGGTTAAGTGCTGAACACCTGTTCCCTGCTGGAAATCTGGGCTGAAGTCGTCATGAAACGTCACCATGAAGAAAAATTATAAATCAACGGTTGATGCATGTTTCAAACAAGAAACACAAACTCAAGAACGGGAACTTTAAAACAACATAATAAAACGTTATTACCAGCTGTAAACGAAGAAGCATTTCAGTTTTAATAAAAACATTACGTTACTTTTAAAACGAGAATATTGCGATCACACTAATCCATTGATTCGAAATTCCCATGCTATGAAATTTAACGATTTAATTTAAATAAAGTTCAGCAATAAATCTACTAAATCTTAAAAAGGGATTAAAAGGAAACGTGTTTCTATTGTTTAGGGTTAAATTATTAAACTGAAATGGTTTGTCGAGATATTTTTGAGGGTTACAGGTGTGAACAAGGATCCAGACAGAAGGTTTATCATCATCTAATCACCACACACAACAACAATGACCTGTTCTCACTGTGAACCTATTATATATAATAGTGACTTAAGAAGCTCCGCTGAGGAAAGTGTTACTGGTGATGAAACCAAACAATACGTGTGATTATGGACTGGAGGAACACGTCATTCACAGAATATTAATATTTTTCCTTTCTTCATGCATCTTCCTCATTCAACAACGCAATTCATCCAATCATGATGAGCGACAAACAATAAACACCTTCACGTACATATTAAGATCCTGATTTCACCTCACTGATCAAAAGAGAGTGGACGCCCTTTTCTTTTCTGGAGATGAACGACTCTCCAGAACCTTCACCATCAGTGTCGTGTTAAAGTGATGAGACGTAAAGTCGTATCACATTCACTGCACAAGAAACAAACAAGCAACAACAACAACAACTGGAGAATACCCCAGAGCAAAGGATTAAACATCTAAGCCACTGTAACATTATCCCCAGTGAACAAAGACTAAATGAATTAAGAGAATTTAAAACACAAGTTGAAACTATCACACACACAAAAAAGAAATAAGTTCCTGATCCAGCAACTCAAATGTGAAAACTCTCAATACTAACAAAGCAAGTAAATGTGTGATGCAACACAAAAAAGAGAGAAATCAATCATCCCATCCATATTCTACAGGTACTATTATTACCCAGAATCCAACAGATATTAATGATGTCTTTCAAAAGTTTTACAGCAACTTACCTGAACTACAGAGAGAGCAGGCGCTCGTTCCTCCTGAATAAAATGCCAAATAATAAATCACCAGGACCCGACGGACTCCTGGCTGAACGCTACTGACACTTTTATCACCACTGTTTTTACAGAGTAGCTGCAGAAATGAAAGCCACCTCCACCACGCACATGAATACCGCTGTCATGTCTCTAATGTCTAATCAACACCGACTTACAAATTATTACCAAAGACCGTTAGAGACACAGAAGAGAGAGTCAGCCCAACGCTAATCCACCCGGACCAGACGTGCTTCAGATAACATCTGTCGACTTTTAAACCTAATCAATACATCACAACAAAAACAAAACAATTATTATATCATTACACTCTGAAAAAGCTTTTGATAACGTAAACTGGCCTTTCTTATTAAGTGCAAATTAGGTTTTGGAGAGAGGTTCGTCTGTTTGGATAACAACACTGGGCCACAATAAACAGGGTCACCTCGTCTCATCCTTCCTCGCCATTTTTTATTGAACCACTCGCAGCAGCAGCAAAGCGACAAAACAATAAAAATCGAAGGAATTCAGAATGACAACGACATTAAAATCAGTCTTTACACAGATGATTTACTATTATACTTACAGAGTCCTCCACATGTCCCGACAGGAAACTTTCAACACTGTTAACAACTGCTCCACAATCTGCACAATAAACTGGAACAAATCAACTATACTAGCACTTTGAGAAGATGCTCGGGGGGCTGCAGCACAACACCCCCCCCCCCCTTCACGTGCACGCACCGGGTTACTTTAGTCAAAAAAAGCAGGAATAGTTCATTAATTTGTGAAAAAGTTTCCTGGGTTTCTGGAAAGGTTTCTGCAGGGCTCATAATAAAATAAAAGTTATAGTAGATAGTAACGCTGACACAGATACAGATACTGTGAGCTGTGCAGACATCATACTAGTACTGTACTGCGACATTCAAATGTTGAAAATTCCCCTGTTTTTATTATAATTGGTATTTACGCTTGTATTTTTAATTACTTTAAAAGGTTTTCAGTTTGAACATACAACACACCGTACATACCGTTCGAGCTGGTAAGTAGTTTGCCGTCGGTTGAACCTTGTGACTGAAATACCCTTTAAATTATCTGTAATCGCATATTGAGTCTGTACAGTCAATTATTTACCTTCAAGCATCACATTTGACTCGGCTTGAGATAAAAAGGTTTTGTTTCTGTGACGGTTTCTCTCCTTTTAGACACAAGTAAAGGTTGAGAAGAAGAAAGAATAAAGAAATAAAGAATAAAGAATAAATCTTATTTTTCTGAGGCGAATATATCAGAAACATTAAGTGAGCCTGAGGGAGTCAAATTGCTGTCACTGAGAGTAATGAATTTTTTCCTCCCTGTAAACACAAGAGAAGACAAACAGAAAACCTGCAGAAACATGAGATTGCAGACCTGCGGTCCAAAGTCTGAGGAAACTGCAGCCTGAACACACACACGACACAGATTAGCAGCCGGGTCTAGATAAATCTTCGTTTTATGAAGCAGAGGAAACATTTTACACTCTGCTTTAAGATCTTTTCATATTCAGCTGAAGATCGACGTGGGAGCACTTTGAGTTCGGATTCATCCTGTTGCGTCAGAAGAGAAAAGAGAAGAAGCTGTTTTATGTTTCTCAGTCCGGACCTTTGGGGACAGAACAGTTCTTGAGACTAAAGACGGTCATTTGACTAAACAGAATAAACAGGATCAAACCCAGAGACAAACCTGTGTGAATAATGAAAACCTACAAGGTCAGCGGAGCACAAACTCCAGCACAACCTGTAGAAACAGCAGCATGCACGACTTCAGGCCTTGGCTTTCATTCATATTCCGCTCGGACGACGTGTTCCGGACACGCTTGTCTACGTATTCCACGAATGCACGCTACGAATCAAATCAAAATGGCGACATCCACCATGAAGAAGAAGAAGAAGAAGAAGACGAAGAAGAAGAAGAGCTGCTTTGGTTGCACTTATTGTTTTAAAGGGGAAAAGTAGAGGGGAGGGTGGCGGCGGACCTCCTCACGCAGCCTCTCTTCAAACTTGGCGTCCATGTTTGTTTTCCAGCTCGTGTGCAGTCGGGACCCAGTAGAGCGCGGCGGCCGAGCGGACGTGACAAACCGGTCGCGCCAGAGCCTCGTGTACACGCTCCGACGTCTAAATTGACATCACGTGGACCTGAGCATAGTCACGGATGCAGAGAGCCTAACGTTGGCTTCAGAGTTCATGATAACATCCAGCTCTGACTCCTGTTTTGGTTCAATTCATTTACCGATTGCTTTTAATGCAACGAGATGAGGGTGTCGTTGCGTCGGCGAGTTTTGGATGTGAGTGTCGGTAAAGAGAGCTGAGCACAAATGCACGACACATGGAACGAGCTGTAAAGGACGCGCCTGAGACTGTCGTTGTATGATTTGAATACAACTTCATGACGTGTTGAAGAAAAACCTGGAACCGGCTCGGAGCATAAAATGGTCAAACTGTAGGTCAAACGGCCAATGTGAAGCTGACTCAGCTAAACGGCCGATAAGGCTGAGTAGAGCCAACAGTGCTGTTCACACTGCGAGTACAACGGGTGAGGGTCAGCCAACAGCCAGGTGGCGTGTCCGTGTGCTGCTGTCGCCGCAGCAACGCCCCCGGTGTTAGCAGTGGTCAGGAAGAACCGAGAGAGAGAGACGAAGGTTCGGAGAAGCTTCAACCGAAAAACAAAACAAAAAAAAAATCTCCAAGATGATGAAAGAGAGAGAGAGAGAGAGAGAGAGAGACAAAGACAGAGGCAGAAGTAAAGTTTACAAACTAGATTTGGGAGGAAAAGAAGGTGAAGCAGCATGAGGAGCAAAAAACCCGCAGATCATAAATAATTCAGAGACAAGTTGTTTTTATAAGAGCATGAAAAAAAGAATCAGACGAGGACAACTTTCACCGAGCTGCAGCTCAACTCTGAGACAAGCACTTTCACCACACACACACTCTGAAGCCACGTTTCTCTCACACACACACACACACACACACAGACACACACACACACACACACACACACACAAATTCAGGGTGAGGTTGAAGATTCAGTGGAGGCATCATATGCAAATAGCCCATATGTGCTGCCTGTCATAGCAGCAGCCTCACAGGTACCCTGTGTGTGTGTGTGTGTGTGTGTGTGTGTGTGTATATGTGTGTGTGTGTGTGTGGGTTATTGAGGTGACAGCTGATAGTTGGGAGAGCGTGTTAGCAATGGGGTCAGAGGTCAGATGAAAAGCCTAAAGGACAGCTGGACAACCGTCCTGAGCCCATTACTGTGCACTACACCACACACACACACACACACACACACACACACACACACAGTCATGTATCCATGACTTTAGAGGACATCACATTGAATTCATTTCCTGGAGACTGACTTAAACATTAACCATAACTAGTCCTGGTCTAAACCTAACATTAACGTTACATAACCTTCAATTTCAAATTCAATGATTTACGTGATGTGGACTTACTTCTTGTCCCCATCATGTGACTGCGTAAACAGATTAAGGTCCTCACAACATGAGTAATACCTGCACCACACACACACACACACACACACACACACACACACACACACACACAGGTCTACAATATAATTAACCTTCTCTGACCCACCCTCTGCTATCTGCAGCTCTCCTCTTTTCTTCTTCTTCTTCCCCATTTTAAAACGTTGTTGTTTTTGTTTGTTACATGTTTTTCTGACAGTTTAAATTTTGGTTTTAAGCAACAACAAAAAAAACAACCAAAAATCCATGTGAACAGTTGATGAGTAAAATAGCATCTGCTGCACTCACATGCTGTAGTTCTACAGCTCTGATCTATAACTCCATCTGCAGGTTTGTCTTCACTGGCCTGATCTCTGTGAACTGAGCTGAACCGTCTCCTCAGGAAACTCTGGTCACATCGTGCATTTCTGTGCAGAGTCTGTTTTATAATTCCTCCATGTTGGTGCATCAGAAAGTCTCTGAAAGTCTGAGGCAGCTGCAGAAGCATTTTTAATGGAAGAAGAACGACCTGAAATCAAACACTTCAGGTCAACTCACAAATTCTTCACAAATAAAGATTTCTACTCAGACTTTAATGCGCCAACGTGGAACTTTTTAAAATTATTTTCGTCCCCGAAAATCAAACTTAACACGACCAAACTTTAATCCTGAATCTTTATCTGCAGCAATTTTCTTTGTTTGTGTCACAGAAACGATGTGAAACCCGCCCACCCGGATCGATCGGAAAAACTGAAGGGATCATTCGGAAAATAATCAACAGTGATTGGTGCGAGCAATTTTCTTTTTGCATTTATTTTGACATTTGACAAGCTCGGACCAACCACGAGTCTGATCTCTTCCAAAATGATTTGGCACAAACAGTTGCTGTATTTCCTCCAGTGTTCTCCTCACCTGCAGAAGGTAACAGGCCTTTATTTCTAATTCCCTCCGATACAAATGTTCAGCCAGTATTTTAGCACAGATCCGCTTCCGTTCTCCCTGTGAAACTCAACTCTTCCTGGAACCATTTGAAACTAAAAGCCATCTAGCGTATAGGTGAACAGAAACCTTTTATTTCTTAACAGGGCTTTTATTGTTGTGCTGCAGAAAACGTTTCCAGTTACAGGCGTTTCAGAGTTTGTGGCCGGCCCTCGGGGATTTCTCCGTGCACACACCTGAGCGCTGCAGTTTGAAGTAAAGAGCTCGGGAAATGCTTCTACAAACAAGAGAGTGAAAGAGAAATTAGTTGGTTAAATGCAGATGTGCTGCTGATTATTCACCAGCACACTGATTTTACAGAAGCAGCATTTTCTTGTAATTAAGACTTCCATCTTGTAAAGAACGTGCATCTCTTTATTAGGAGAAAAACAGCTGAGACGCAAAGCTCCAATCAGAAGACGGATTAATGAAAATACCTTCTGAAAATGTCTAATCACAGGATTTTTACCATGTACTTTTACTTTTCAATTACGACATACAGATCTTGTAATTATGAGTTTTTTCTGCATAATTATCAGATGCTAAGTCGTAATTAAAAGATATGGAAGTCATAAATATGAAACTTCCAATGTCTGTACGAAATGTGTTCTCGTGCACCAGAGTCTTAATGTAAGTAGAATCAATAAATGATTTATTAATGGTGAGACATACTGGTACTTTTAACAGCTGATTTCCACATTATTAAATGAATTGAACTAAAACCCAAACGTGACGAGTCCTCGGCTTCTGCAGCGTCGCTCTGTCTCTCGTCTTTTTCCTGCAGCTGCAGCAGAAAATTTCCGCAAGGTTACACTAAACTTTTCCACAACTGCAAGGACGTGTGGTCACATGCCGCATGAATACACGTCACATGTTGGCAGAGTATTTGTATGTGCAGGGGGCGTCAGTGTGGCTGCTGCTGCAGACAGACCTTTAATATTTGATGAGCTGCCAGATGGCACAGTAGAGGCTTTAATAACCATCTTTAATATAGGTAGTGAAGAATACCTCTGTGTGTGTGTGTGTGTGTGTGTGTGTGTGTGTGTCATAAGCTACTTTCCGGGACAAATTTCTGACTAAAGAACTGGAGACAGATTGTTCGTCTGGGGACAAAAGTCGTGTCCCCAGACCCCTGATTTTTGGGCCAGTGGTTATGGTCGAGGTAAGTCTCCAGGAAATGAATGTAAGTCTATGCAATGTCCCCAACAGTAACCTATGACAACATGTGTGTGCGTGTGTGTGTGTGTGTGTGTGTGCTTCAATGGTGGGGTTCCTACGATCAAAGAAACCAACTCCAACTGCAGACACGCATCAAGAGCCAGACGCACACATCAATAATTCAACACACACACACAATCACACACACACACACACACAACCAAAAATGAGCAGTTGTTCTGACACAAAGACTGAGTGTGACATTAGAGATAAATGTCTGTTCACGTTTTGAATAAAGTCAAAAATAGACGAGAACGTCTGAATTAAAGTTCAGATTCTTCCATTGAATTTAATATAAATGAGAATTCATTGTTAAATGATGCGATGTGTGTCATCATTGTTTCTGTTTCCAGCCTGAGGAGGAAGTAAAAGATCTTCCCCTCCTGTTGCTTCACTGCAGGTGTGTCAGGCTGGTCAGGTACACAGCGTGTGACATCACATCGGCCCGACAGAGACGGAGATGAAACACCTGGACGGTGCAGGTGAGACTCACAGAGGCCAAACAGGATGTGAGAAACCTCAGGGAGGTTCTGAGTCTGCAGGTTTCTGACTGCTTTACCTTCAGCCTGATCCGTCCCTCGTCCATCAGTCAGAAACCCGACCCGGGGGAGACGGGACGGGACCGGCAGACTGGCAGGAGGGACGTGTTGCTGGGGGCGGGGCCACCAGAAAAAACATGTTTTAGGTGCTTTTAAAAACACATCGTCGAAACAATCCAACATCTGTTTAAATGAAGCTTCATGTAGAATATTTCTGTCCCCGTGAAAACAGCACCTCATCATAATCTACTGCAGGAAATGTACCGACTGCATATGGCGACCTCACACGACCCCGAACTGTCCCTCTAACTCCGGCTGCCTGCAGGCGGTGGAAGTGTTCAAGTGTTCGCGAGGTCGTGGGCGAGTCGCAGTTCGATGCTTTGCAGCTGAAACAGGCGAAAACTTTTCAGGTTAAATGTTGAAACTGGTTTAAAGCAAACGAGGTCACAGTGGGCGTGAAGTGAGGAGAGCTCCTCTAACATTAACTCTTATATTAGGTTTAATATTGTTCCAGCTTTTTACCATGTGTATGTGGCGTATTTAGACTCAGGCTGGATCCATCCAAAACTAATGTTCTATTAAATGCTGGAATTAAACAAGCCATTAAAGATAGATGTGGATTATTAACATTGGTATATTAGCGCAGGCAAATTTGAATTAGCAGCATTTTAAATGAGGAAAAACACAAAAAATATCTGAGCAATAAGACGTGAATATCCACTGGGGGAAACATAAAATGGGATAAGAGAAAAATGAACCATCTGCCTGTGACAGATGTGTGTTGTGTCTCGCTGCCAAAAGAGAAAAAAAAACATCATCCAGCCTCATTTCAGCTTCTTTTAGGAGCCGTTTCCCCAAATAATGATAATAATATTACAAAACTCATGCAACTTGTTATTGCTGCACTTCGCTTCAGGAGGAGTCAGCATCTGGAAACGAGACACGAGGATCCACAAACCGCTCGCACACAAAAATCTTCATCCATCGCACCTCAACCCACAACGCACAACCCACAACGCACAACGCACAACACACAACGCACAACACACAACGCACAACGCACAACACACAACGTACAGCACACAAACACACAACACACAACGCATAACGCACGACCCACAACACACAGCACACGACGCACAGCGCACGACGTACAACGCACAACACACACGCCATTTAACAGGAAGTAACAACCAACAAAGAAACTCTGACTCATCACATATGTGCAAACATTAATCGTTTAACTGATCACAGACCAATCACTGCTTCAGAATAAAAAACAGGTCAAAGGTCAAGAAG
>NW_019525481.1:242478-257602 GCF_002814215.2 Seriola lalandi dorsalis
ACACACACGCACACACACACACGCACACACACACACACACACACAGGCTCGGACACACGGCCACACTATACGTCGCCGCAGCGGGCAGTGAATCAGAACGCAGCGCCGCGTGCAGCAGGTAGACACAGGCCTTTCTAATCCGGTCAGCAGGTGCTTCCACTGACCGCACGCCACCACGACAGCAGAGCGACTGAGGCGGAGAGCGGGAGGAAAACAACACAACACAACACAATGTTCACCACCCGCCTCCGGCTGCTCCTCGCCATCGCCTCCACCCTCCCTCCCTCTCTCCCTCCCTCCCTCCCTCTCTCTCTCTCTCTCTCTCTGTTTTCCTGCAGTGGCTTTGTATAACCTCGATGTTCCATGTCCCTCCTCAGTCCCCACGTCTTATTTTGAAGGAGGTCAGATCCTGACTCGTTTCACTTCAGGTGTGAAGTCATATCAATAAAAAAGACGCCTGATGTTCCCCTGGCTGTAAAAAACAAACTCTACTAGCAGACAGGGCCGTGAGTCACTGCTTAAGGAATGTGTGTGGAAATGATCAGATGGTTTTTTTAGATATTAATACATTTGGAGAGGAGCCATTCTGTTTAACTTCACTTTACAGACAGAACTTGATGTGGTATTTTAGTTAATTTAAAGCTCCTCCAGTGTAAAGGTCTGTGTCCATGTGTAGTGTGATTATAGATCAGCTCTAGCTTCTATATTAATACTGTGAAAGTATCAAAGCCTCAGTCCACAGAGAAATGCACACAGCCTGTATTCAGAAACTGAGCCTTAAAACCAGCCGTCAGGACTTCTGGAACTTTGTGATGTCACAAACCGCGGCTACTGGCTCCACCCACCCCACAAGGTCAGACCCACGGATGTGGAACGGTTCATCCGCACCAGGAGGAATAGACCTGATTGAAAATGCTGCGGACCCAGACAGATCCAAACACCGACGCTGGCAGCAGCGTGATGATCCGTCAGGGCCGTATAATAACAGTGATATCCTAACATCGGATCATCAGAGAAACTCATTTGTTCTTATGCGTCAAAGATAAATTTATATAAATAATCTATAAACCTATTTCCACCTGTTGCACCAACAATAAAACATAAACAACCATTTTCCTACAATAAGCTCGTTCTCAGTTTCCTCATCAGAACAAAGATCAGAGCCGAGTTCACCGACACTCGGCTCCATCCAGATCCACCATCCAGGTCCTGGACATATTGACACACAGAACCAAGACCCACAGCAGTAAAACAAGGCCTGACCCGGCCTGACACGTGTCCCGGGTCGTGTCCCGGGTCGTGTCCCAGCTCAGTCTCATCGAGCGGACCCATGAAGTCCTCCACGACTACAACCAGGGTGGAGGTGTCTTCTCTTCCCCCAGGCTGAACTTGAGAAATTCAGGACTGTGGATTTTGTCGTTCCTTTAAGGCGTCATTTCCTTTTAAAACCATTTGGGGTGAAACAGGGCGAAGATCATCGTGGCCTTCAGGTGCTTTTGGGAAATGAGCCAAAAAGTGTAAAAAAAACATCAACAGCTACAGGCGGCTGTTGGTGCTGAAACAAAATCAGGAAATGTACCTTTAAATGAATGAAATGGAGAGTGAGAGTCTTTCTTTCTTTAGACCTGGAGAGATGAAAATGGTGCTGGCAGGTTTCTGGGCTCGGCGCTGCGGATGAGCAGCCGCTGTCCTCCTGAGGGAGAAGCTAATTGAAACTCAGACCCTTTCACCAAAACTGCTGTCAGTCAGCCCTGACCACTCGGCCAGGACACAATAATAAAAGCACTTGAGCCAGGACAAACTCTGCTGCTTTCCTTCTCTCCCTGTTATAAGAATAAGAGCGAGGTGAGCTCCGTCAGTTCTGCTGAATCCCAGCAATGACAGCGCCTTCGATAATTCTCTGATTCCACCGTCAAACACTGAATTCAACATTATTATTCATTTTCAAAATCTCCTTTTTCATTAAAGATGTTCTCCAAACTGCAAACTGTCACTTCCAGGATGTGCTGGAAGAGTTTAAATAAAGAAGAAGAAGAAGAAGAAGGATTGGAAAAGACCAGTGGCTCTCACTCCTGTTCCCCATGCTCCATGCGTTCCTCTCCTCAGCCCTCTAATCAGCCGGGAGTCCAGGTGAATGCAATTAGCCGCCTGGTAGGATGGAGAACCCGACGACGACAGCTGGATCCAGAAATAAAAGCAAACAGGAGGAGACAGATCGGTCCAGCTCAGGCAGCCAGGAAAACAAAGAACTCTTGAACTGAATCCCAGTCCGGCTTTTGAGCGGCGGACAGACTCCTCCGGCAGCCAGCGCTAACGAGTTGCATATTTTCAGCCTGCTCACACACGACAACACCTGTCACTGAGAAACACAAAGACACACGAGTGTAGAGAACGGACCGGAGGGGTTTCGTCGCACACGTGCGCTCTGAATACATTTCTCCCCGAGATATTTTGACACCTAAAACAACTCGGAGGCCTCGCAGCGTCCAGCACCTGTTGTTTGCGCTGGTTTTAAAGTCACAGAAGAAGCAGGAGTTTGTTTTAAGGCAGAGAGGAATCCCCCCACCCCGAACTCACTTTTCATCTGCTGTTGAAAATGTTGTGACTCGTGACTTTGATAAAGGCGTGCGACACAATGATGATTTGTGGACACAGAAAACAAAAGGTGTGGGTGTTGTGTGCGAGACCTGCGGCAGAGTCGGGGAAACAACAGAGGCAGATTTCACATTTGCTGCTTCTCACCAGCTGAAGAGAGACGGCAACATATTTCATGAAACCTGTCTGAGTGATTGGTCAGCCAAAAACTGCAGTTCCTCGAACGACCACTAGAGTCTGGCTCCAACGGTGAGTCAATCCCCAGAGGCTCAGAGCTTCCTCTCTTCTGATTGGCTCACCGACCTGTTGTCACTAGAGCTCCAGAGAGAAGCCTGAGAGACGAGATGTAAAACTACACTGAGACGGTTTTTGGTTCTTGAAACCACAAATACATCTTCTTATGGATCAAACACTTCCTATCAAAATATATGACCTTTAATTTTAGCAGTTAAAACTTAGGAGAAACTTCCTGTAAGCTGCTTTAGTTAAAGCACATTGTTGCATCCAGTTTTTGAAAAATGCAAAATGAATGCACTTTTAAAATCATATTTTAGAGGAATAGGTCGGTGGATTTTTAACCTCTGGACAGAGTCAGACCTCCAGTCTTTATGCTAATCCAGGCTAACTGCCCTCTGGCTCAGGAGGCTCATGAGAGAAGCATCGAGCTCATGTCGAACCCTTGAAGGTCAGCAGTTTTGTCATTAATAGACTTCCACACCGAACAAAACAAATCAACAACACTGAAATCAGTGGAGAACCTGCTACAAAAGCTTCTTATTGAATCAGTGTCTGCGCGTACAAGTGATGCTCCCGCCCTTTGTTCGCCGCTCTTTGAGTTTTCTTGCGCGGCTAACGATCTGCCGCCGCTCCTGAACGCAGCTCATCGATAGGTAGAGCGGCGTTTTCAGGCCGGAGATGTTCATTGTAGCAACAGGCCATTAGAGGCCAGAGTTGAGGAGGAGTAAATCAATGGTATCGTTCCGCAGCAGGATGGAGGAGAGGTTTTTTATTTCTAAACACATTCTGTCCAGAGCAGTGAGAAACTTTTGATTGCTGGTCGGAGCGTGAGCAGGGACTCCACGGTTACAGCTGATGGATGGTAGTTGCTACAGCTGTTGCCATGGTTTTGTGTGAGCCGAGTCTTTATTCATCCTCTGGAGCTTTATTTTGTTCTGACCGCCGCTTCGTCGCCACATATAAAACACACCAGTCTGATGTAATTATGATAATTCATGTGCTGAGTCAACATCAGATGTAAGTGTGTGTTTAAGGCACAGATACTGTTCTCAGCCTGGATCAACCCTCCACTTCATCCCGTTCCACTCTCAATTATCTTTCTCTGGCACATTAATCCGAGACGGCTGAGTGCGAGGGAGAGAAACACACAGAGACGGCTGAACCTCACAGAAGCTGCACGTGGTGAATTCTTCTATAAGTTTTCTAGAAATATTGTTTTTGCAATTTATTGGTCAATCATGTGATCAGTTTCAATTTCCTGAGAAACACTTACCAATATGAAACTGAATAAGACTCAGCAGAAACACTCAGGTAGCAGCAGGTAATGCTGACAGACACAGTAAACATGTTACATGTTGCTATGGAAACAGGTTTGTAGCGACAGCCCGTCTGTCGGAGGTCAAGGTCGCGGTGACCTCACAAAACACGGTTTCAGCCTCGTGAACGCATCTCGATAACTCCTCAAGGGAATTCTTTCACATTTGGCATGAATGTCCGTTTGGACTCAAGGATGAACTGATTGGATTTTGGTGGTCAAAGGTCAAAGGTCAATGACCCTGTGACCTCCCAAAAATACGTTCTTGGCCTCTCGAACGTGATATCTCAGTAACGCCTTGAGGGAAGCTCTTCAGATTCGGCGCAAACATTCACTTGGACTCGGACATGAACTGAATTTGGTGGTCAAAGGTCAAAGGTCAACTTCACTGCGATACCATAACATTCTGCAAATACACTTCGGGCTATTACTCACGCTGTAGCTGAGGACGGAGAGACTGCGCCCATGTTTCCTGCAGCGTGGCCGGTTGGTGGAGGAAACGAGGAGCTGATTCTACTTTCTTATATTTTCATATATATTTCTGTGCTCAGGTTCTTTGGGCCTCGTGTGTTTTTGCTCATCTTCTCATCTTTTTATCTGTATGTGTTTTAGGCGTGGCTCGCTGAGGTCGTCATTATCCTTCACATGTTTGCAGCCGGTTCCTTTGAAGTGGAAAGCAGCTGCTTTATCAGGAGGAGCAGCAAAGTAACATTAAAAGGTAAAACCCGACCTGCTGTGGGCTTCACTTAGTAAAGAACTGTCATCCAGCAGGTTTCCCGCTTTTCCACACGCTGAGGCCAAATCACGAACCCGCAGCAGCAGCAGCAGCGTCGGACGCCCTGACGAGAGAGCGCCGTCCTGATGCGAGCCGTTTCCTCCGGTTCCCTCTGAACTCGAGCTGCATGTGTCCGCCTACCTCAGCTCACTCGTGAAGCCATCAAGTCCAAGTGTTCGGCAGGAAGCGTTGTTAAAAAGGACTCCGAGGTGAGAGCTGCAGCATCTGTGAGTCTAATGGAGCCTGAAGATCCTGCTGCCATCAGAGAGGCTGTAATCAGGCAGGCTTTTAACGGATGGCCTGCTCTCCACCAGCCTCACCCATCAGGAGCAGCACACACACACACACACACACACACACACACACACACACGCACGCACACACACACACACACACACACACAAAGCCTTTGAGTAGGATGAGAAGAGGAAAATGAAGAAGCGATATTTGTGAGGTTGTGAAGATTAAACGATGCTGTCGGAGCCGTGAAGCAAAACTCCTGGAAAAACGACGAGCAGCGCAGAATCTGAGGATCCAGACTTCACCTTGACTTTTAATGAAGTAATTTTACTTTGTGTTATTGCTGCTTGTACTAAACTAAAAGGGCTGAATACAACTGCAGCCAACTCCACGCAGAGCTGCCTAATTTAATCCAAACCACAGATCAGGCTGTAATTATAATAAAGTAAAAACAAAAAAGTCATAATTTGAGATACAAACTGTAAACAGTTTCACCTGAATGCCTAGCAACCAGACTCTCTGTCGGCGTTGTTTACTGACATATTAACTTCATTACCGGCGAATGCAATGAATCTTTGGACCAAGAAGGAAATGGGACGGTGTAGTCGTGGCGCCGTGACGCCAGTCGGTCTTCAGCCGATGAACAGCTTGTTGTCACGCTGTTCACACGGACTTCGACTTCGGGTGGAAGCTTCCCGTCGGCCGGGCTCGCTGACCTCCTGCCGACCTCTCCAGTCACTTTAATTGAACTTTCCTCAGAGAACATTAGACGTCATTTTCAAAATCAATAAGTCATTTTCCATCTGCTGTGAATAATAACAGTCTGCGCTGAGGCTGCTCTCAGCTGCACTGTTGCATTTAAGATTTCACTCAGTTAAATTAGACTCCGACTGCCAGCATCAGAAACCATTAACACTTCAGAATTAGCTGAAGGGTTCGAGACGCCGCGACCTGAGGCTGATTGCACGAAGGGAAAATGTTCACAACAGAAGGACAAAATAAGACGCAGGGGAGAGGCGGGAAACTCAGTGTCTTTTATGAAGATTGCAGAGAGTCTGTGGGCTGCAGGCTGAGCAGCACCAACACTGTCACTCTGTGTGTGTGTGTGTGTGTGTGTGTGTGTGTGTGTGTGTGTGTGTGTGTGTGTGTGTGTGTGTGGGGGGAACTGCTGATGGATTTTGTGCTTCCTCACAGAACGGGAATGAAATTAATCTGACTGAAGCCCAAAATAAAGTAGCTGTGTACTAG
The DNA here is from genome assembly GCF_002814215.2 of Seriola lalandi dorsalis. Lineage (NCBI taxonomy): Eukaryota > Metazoa > Chordata > Actinopteri > Carangiformes > Carangidae > Seriola > Seriola lalandi. Next base: position 248,889 of record NW_019525481.1, read on the forward strand.
GTCAGTTACCAATAATAATTCACAAAAGACCGGAGCATGGAGGGGCTTTCAATCCGCGCACTGACTTCAGCTGAATGCTGCTTGTCGTGTCGAGCCGTGTGGTGGTGAATTATGATCTCCATCGTTCAGGCTGCAGGTTTGGAATCGCTGCTGTCTGTCCTGATTTTATGCTCAATGCTCAGAGATACGCGTAACACGAGTCAGGCCAGGTCCATTAATCTTATCTGCAAATGTTGGACATTAAAAAATAAATACGACTTCATGTTCGGCCCATTATCTTCAGGGTGCAGCTCCGTGCACGGAGTCCTGGTTTCCCTATATTCATCACTCACTGTTGCGGCAGAGAGACAGGAAAGTTGGAGAGAGAGAGAGAGAGAGAGAGAGAGAGAGAGAGAGAGAGAGGGGATGACATGCAGCAAAAGGCCAAAGGTCGAACTTGAACCTGGACTGAGTCTCACGGTATGTGCTCTACCAGATGAGCCACCCAGGTTGTGAATTCTTCTAAAGGACTTTTTTTAAAAAAAAGCTTCCCATATCTCTGAGCTCTTGAAGATCCCGCTCAACTTAATAACTCCAGTACGTGAACAAACAGCTGTTCACCTCTGCACGTCAGAAGTCTGAAGTCACCTGCAAGTCCAAAGACAGATGTGCGGACTGCGTTTCACATTTTCAAAAACTATGAAGACGGTGAAGAAGCCGTGTGCATCTGTGTTCACACACTCTGTCTGAACTGTAAACACAAATGTAAAACACAAATGAATAATGCAGCTGCTCTGGGCTCCATTTATAATGTAAATATCAATATTTTTAATAACGCAGCGGCTCAGAGGAAGAATTCACAGCTTTAGTTCTGACAATCATTCTTATCCAAGGAAAACTGGTGATGTAACTGAAGCATCTCTGATTGAATAAATATTGAATGGAATCGAGTCGTGAGCAGGAAGTGATGTTTCCATCGACACAGATGCTGCAGCGTTTATAGACAGAAGCACTTCTCCCGCGTCAGTCTCATCCACGCCGCTAATTTTTCCTGTTGCTAATTTCCCGCTCAGAAAGCTTCATGTTCTTCCCAGCAGAGGTGGGATTTAGAGTTAGTGATTAGCTCGATCAATACACGGATGAATAAATCAACAGAAATCTGCACAAACACACACACACACACACACACACACACACACACACTGTGATTGTGGTTCATGTGAGAACGAACAGAACTGAGTGAGCGCAGCTTTCCAAAAGATGATTTACAGACTCCTGAAATGTAACTGGACGTCTACTACTGCTTGACTGACATCACGGGATCTCTGTTGTCATGGCTACAATAATGACCTTGTGGTTAAAGTTAGGGCAGAATCTGGGCCGCAGTTAAAATAACCATCAGTTACCGTCAGAGGGGAAACAGGAGACCCCTCCCCTCCCTCTGTGGACTCACCCGACTCCCTCCTCGGCTCCCGACCGACAGAGAGTGCACAGATTTACTTTGTGCAGCTCCGATGGTGCAGAACCACGTCCGGGTTTCTTCCTGCAGGCGGCCAATCGTGCTGCAACAAAGCAGGAGTGTGGTTTTTCAGATTAAAGTGAACCTGCGGTTCGTGGACAGTTTCTCAGGACACCGTTGTTAACAGGTGGAGAACATATGCACAGCACACAACACCGACGTTAACAGCTCGGTGGAGCGAGAAGGGTTTGTCTTTAATTAGTTCGCCGCCGAGGACGGAGACAGACGTCTTCGGCCTCCTCTCTGCAGTGGAGGGCTCTCAGGTAACACCTGGACGTCTCCAACTAGCACACCGTCTCTTCCTCACTTTCACCAGTTGCTGCTGCTGTTGTTGTTGTTGTTGTTGTTGTGGCTGATTTCAGATGCCAAACTTTGAAAAAAGCCCAAACTTTTAAGTGGGTCTCCGGAGGATAAGGTTCCAGACAGGCGCCAGAATTTGTGTCTGCTTTTAAAAAGTGGCCGCCCTGCACTTTAGAGTCCAATTCTAAAGCTATGAATCTCAAACAGGCTTGAAGGGAAATCTCACTCTACACTACTCAGATGCCTTAAGCAGACACACACACACACACACACACACACATGTCAAGATCACAGGCCAGGGTGAAAACAGCTTCACTAAGTGATTCCACTGAAGCCTGTGGGTGTTCAGACTGTGTTACTGTCACACCTCAATAACACAGACAGATCTCTCCCAACGCTGTCATTACACTGGAATAACTTTGCTCCGGTCACCTGTGAATCTCTCGCTGTCTCACATCTGTACTGACTCACATTTGTATCAATCAGCTGAGCGCAAAATAATTTACAGAATAAAAGCTTAAAAACTGAGAGTGATATTTTTTCTTTTCTTGTAAAGTACAAACATTATAAAACACATTGCTGGTTGTTCTGTCTTTAACTTCTAATCTGTGACTTTTACCCACATTAAAACATCTAAAAACAACCGGACCTGTGTGTTTTGTCGAGGGTTTCTACTGGTTTTAATCCCCTGGTCTGTGGAGGAAACCTCTGTGGATGATTCAGCTGCAGGTAAAATCCTCCTGAACCACCGACACTGAAGGAATCAGAACTGGGAGAAGCGGACGACAGCGATGGTGAAGACGACAACTCCCATGATCCCACGCTACTTCAGGATGTCACCCAACGCCGTCTTTTGTTGTTGTTTGATTGAGACGCCTTGAGGCAGAAGTTACATCCTGTGCGTTTAAAGCTATAATACACAAGCTCTGGAAATCAAGCTAGCGCTAGCATGAGACGTGTTCACACGCCTGTGAGTCGACACAGCAGCTAAAACTAGCTCATAATTTCAACACAAATGATTTTTAGCTGCTGTATTTGTCTCAGTAATCCCACTCAGTGAGGACACAGGTGCACGGAGCGGCTAACGTCCTCAAGGTGCGACATGAAAACCTGTGAAACTCCACGAGCAGCAGCTGGAAGTTGGAAAATTGATTACATTTGATTAAATGGAATCAACAACATCCTGAGGATCTCTGCTCGAAACATCTCGTCCGCACCGACCGCGAAGACAAATCAGAACGTCAGAACAAAAGAAACATGGCGCCTGAAAACAAACATGCTGCAGGTAACAACAACTGCAGGTAAGATATGAGCTGTTATTCAGCTGCTGACAGCTGTTTGAATTTAACTGAAGATTATTGTCAGAAGCAAATTTAATAGACGACAGAAAACTCCCATATGACAAACATGAGCGGAGACACGTGACGACATCGTCTCTGCTGACTCGTGACGTTTCACAGCTGATACATGGAGTTTGGGTGTTTAGCCTCTCTCTCTCTCTCTCTCTCTCTCTGTCTCTCTCTCTCTCTCTGTCTCTGAGGCGTCGGAGAAAAAGTCTGGAACGTGGAAAACAGACGAATCCAAAGTGCGTGCTGTGGTGAGAGATAATGGCGGGAATGTGGCAGAAGCTGTGACGGATAGCGGTCTGGTCGGGGTTTGGCTGCGTGGCGCTCACCCTGCAGCTGTTGGATGTGGCGGCAACAGGCCCAAAGACAGTCGGACATTTAAACACTCACCCCTCGACACCTGCGGGCTGAGCAGATCCAGTTGGGGAAGGCGACAGCTCTCGGTGGAACAGCACGTCTGACAAGAATGGAAAGACCACGACCTCCCTCTGCTCATCGGAGGCATCGGCCGCTGACACAGACCAGAATGTTAAAACAACAAAGACCACATCATTAGACGCCATGAACAAACGCATCGATCACTACGACCTCACTGGATCCCAGACGTAAGGAAACACGGTGCAGTGAGGGATGGATAAAGACGGCTGTCAGTGCTGGAGATGAGACGCACGGTGAAGAGAGAGAGAGCTGAGTTTCACTGAGTAGGTAGATGTAGAACAGGCGGGAAAAGGCTTTGAAACTGTGACGTTTCACCAAGTGTCTTCGCCATGTGAAAGAAGGTTTTTATTGAATTTGTGTGATGAAGGGAAAGAGCTTAATTTGTATTTTTCTTTTTTGTTTCCCCGAACAACAACAACAACAACAACTAAATCTAAAAACGAACAAAAATCATCAGTATCAGCTAAGAAATTCACAATCCTCAGTCCAGACCCAGAAGGGTTCGTCCTCTGGGAAGCCTGAGTGCATGTGTCCCTGCTTTTGAATCTTTGTTCTCAAGGTGTTTCTGTCATACCTGTCCAGTGGAGAACGATATCTCGCTCCCATGTTTGCAAAGTAATCTGATTCTGATTCTGAGATGATGGCGCTGGAGGAAAGGTCAGGGGTCACACAATGTCCACACGAAGCTTCATGAAAACCTGGACTCCAGTTGTTGAAAAATCTCTTATCAGGGACCAGAACCAGAGGCGGGAAAAAAAGTTTGTGCCCTCTGTACAAAGGTCAGACCGACTGGACCGACCCCACACCTCCTCTCTCACTCTGCACTCCGACGCTCTTACAGTCTCCATATTAGGCAGGAGGATGCTGAGACTGGCTGCAGCATTACTTTATGAAAATAATATGCTGTACACACAGGAAGTACTTTGACAGAAATAGCACTGTGGACTTTCCTCCTCAGCTCTGAGGAGCTTGATTGTCACCTCATTAATTTCCATGAGCCAGAACAGCATCTTTTATTTTAAATCCAGCACCGGGTCGATATTCTGGAGTGTTCCGATGACGCGTCGTCTCCAGCGTGCCGGGTTTATTGAATCAGCGCCTCCTCTCTGCATCACTGAGCTGTTACTGATGCTGATGAGAGAGGAATCTGAACGTCTTCAGCGTACCTGGCTCTCCGTCTCATCCTGTGACTATTTACAGATGAACAGTCAATTGGGGGAGAAGCCGGGCAGAACAAAATCACTTAGGAAGTCATCCACTAAACTCGGCCCATAATCTCTACAGCGAGTCCGACAATTAGAAATCGTTACCTATTTGCCACTTGAACAGCTCGCTGCACAAACAGGGAGAGCGTCGCCAAATGGAGCAGTAACGAGGAGATAATTCAGTTATTCCAAACGGCTCTCCGGCGCGTTGTTGTTGTGATGTCACAGTTTCACACCCTCCTCCTCTTAAACAGCGGCAGTGATTAAGTTTGGTTAATGAACGCCACATTGAATGTTAACGTGGTGTTAGCGGAGGAGAAGGATTTTCTCTCGGCTTCGTTTCTGCATAAAGACGTTGAGAGATGCGAACTCCTCACAGGCCGGCGAGAGTCTGGTTCTGAGCCCAAACGAAAGCGTTAAACACTGAGTTATTTATCCGTTTATCTTGGACACAATGTTCTCCAGCTGCTGCACAGTGTCGTCTACATCTGCAACTTTATCTGCACTCTCATTTTCGCTTTAATACACACTCCGTCATCCTGACAGCAGTGTATGAGCCATAAAGTGGATGTTTCTTTTTTTTTTAAACTGTGCTTTAAAGTGCATTTTTCCTTTAACTTCCTCCACTGTAACTCTGTGTGTGTGTGTGTGTGTGTGTGTGTGTGTGTGTGTGTGTGTGTCTTCGCTGTACAACATCCACCTCTCTGACAAAGCGGAGAACCTTTTGTTCCACCTCTACGGTCCCCAATTACAGTAATCTCCCTCCTTGGCTAATCCTGCGGCGCAGAACTTTGAAGTGGAGCGCTTCGCTGAACATCAAAGTTGTCTTCTCACTCCTCTGCTCACGCCAGTCACAGAAAACACTGTCGGATAGAACGGGAGAGGAGAGAGGATGATGATGCGATGGCTGGAGGAGCCGACGCAACACAAATACATACTTTGTCTCCGGGACTATTAACGGGGAAAAATCCAACAAATACTGACACAGAGCAGCCGCCTAAAGACGAGGCACAGAGACCAACAGCAGCAGAAAGAAAACACCAGGATGCAATTAAGGAAGGTGTTAAAACAGCTGACAACTGTTGGATAATCTCATGTTCTGTGGGACCAGACAGACACAACAGAATTTACTATCTTCTGTATTAAACATGTAAGAATAGAAACACATGGCTAAAGGAGCTGCGTCTCGTTAGCATCAAGCTTATAGGGACAGAAGATACTACATGTAATTAACCCCTGAACTCTGATGTGTTTGTTGTTTTCACCCTCTTCAATTACTTCTGGCACCGTCTACTCTCTACAACACGTGTTACCAATATACGTTATAAATGCACTGTGTATTTTCAAAGTTCAGTCTCACATTTGCTCTGGTTTAATTTAACCGTTGAGTCGTCAATCAACACTGTTTTGACTGCTGTTACGCTGGTTAGCTTGAAATTACCTGGATGTGGAAACACGCCACGCCACCGCTATTATCAACTTCCCCTCCATTGTGCTTGGGAACAAATGTTGGATGGGAACTAAAGTTTACACGGTCGTGTTCTCTAGAGCGCAGCACATTGTGATTGCTTGCCGCTCATTACCATAAAGTTGCCTGGACTTCTACGTTTTCTGACGCCAACAGCTGCGTCGCCAACAGACACGCCGCTGCTCGTCATGAAGAGACGCTGGCTCACACACACTGGCTTTCTGTCTTTGAAAATGAACTTAAACCATCATGGATCAGTCTGATCGGAGAGCAGAGCAACAAAAACTCTTCTTCTCTAATGTAAAATTTTCCATGTCATGACTTCGACCGGGATCCTGTGAGGCAGGTTGTGGAGGTCAGCGTGTTTGGGGTCAGAGTTCGACTTGGTTAAACTTTTGTTGCACAACCTGAGGGAAAATCAACCCAGTTCTTTCTTCACACAGGAAATACTGGCCTCTCTCTAACAAGAAGTCAAATTTGCAGTTCTGGTTTGAACGCTCTGTTAGCTGTGGGCTAAACCTCGGCCATATTGTATTTATTTATTTATTGTGTATGCTTCCTTATGTCTTGGTGAACCTGCTGTGCCTCACTTGAGGATGAACCTTCCAATAGGAAAGTGTGTCCAAACTTATGACTGATACTGTGTTTTTTATGCTAGGCTAACAGGTTCCTCTGCTTCCTGTCTTTGTGCTATGCTAAGCTAAAGTCATATCAGAGTGTCTATCTGACTGAGGATGACAAGCGAGCACATTTCCCACGATGCCGGGGTTGTTTCTTTAACCTTTTAGTTCCCGCTCACCCAAGTGTCAAATGGTGTTAAGCTAGGCGCTGAACATAAGTTAGCCCCAGGGCTACGAAACACAAGTGTCAGAAGCAACTATCACACAGACTGTGAAAATACAGCCGACAGACCAGCTCAGCAGGAAGCAGCTGAAGTCAGGCTTCAAACATCGGCTGGATAAAAGAGCGGAGCAGATCGCTGATGGACGGTCGGGACAGATATGAAACTACTGTTGGGTTGACTGGACACACTGATGTGACGAACCATAGGATGTTTGTGAAACCATCACTTTACGAAAGCAAAGTGTTACACAGATCAATTCTGTTTAACTTTGGTAAGTTGTATCTCTTAAAAATGATCAGATGGGATTCTGGGAAACGTAGGAAATCTCTATCTTAAGTAGAAACGCAGACAGAACCAGTAAACTGCAGTAATCATCAACAAACAGCTCCCAGAATGCACTAGTGCGGGAAGTTTCCCTTTAATGGCAAGAAATACAATGTGTTATTTCAAATGAGAAGAGTGTGCATGTTCAGTCTGCAGCAGCGCTCTCACCTCCTCCACGTCACATGACCAGATGTAACCACCAGGACGAAGTGGAAGCGGAGTGTGAAATTACTCTTCACTTATAATTTATCCACTTCCATTGATCATCGTGTTGAGTTGGTTTTTAGATCGGTAAATGTGAAAAATCCTTTTCTGCTGCACAGACTGTATAGGAAGCTGTGTCAAAGCTGATTGATCGTTCTACCTGTAGGTTAATTCAGCACAAGCTTTACTGTGTAATCAATCGAATTGTTTGAAGAAGAAGAAAAAAAAGAAAAAAAGAAAAGGTGCCACTCTTTCAACACCCGAGAAACAAAGACTTTTATTCTTCAAACAGTCAAACGTCTGTAATCCAGGAATATTCAGCAGCACTGTTTTTGATGGATTTTGCTTTTGAAGGAGAAGAGAAGGTTTTGTGAGGATTTCTGATGTAAATATCCCCAAAGAAAAGTTCCCTTTGTTCTTTTATCAGTTTCCTAAAGCTCGATTGATGTTGTTTTACATTAGACGTCTGAGGCTGATCTGTTGAGGGGGAAATGTGCTTATCTCTCACTTCCTCAGTAACTCCACTGCAAAGACTCTCTAAAGTAGTTTTTATACCTTGTTTATGAGGCTCCATGTCTGCAAAGTTTCAGAAACGTGTGTCGCCATGTTTGATCCTCCTGACTTCTCCATGAGGTTGATATTTGTGGTTTAAAGTGAAGAACGTCTCAACAGCTGATGGATGGATTGTGACAAAAATGTGGTTAAAATGTTCCTGTTCCCCTCAGGATGAACTGTAATAACCTCTGATGATCCTCTGACTTTTCCTCCAGCACCATCAACAGGTGTTCATTAAATACCTGCAAGGATATTAAAGTCAGTGTGAGCATGTTAGCGTGGCAGCCACTGCAACAGACAACGTCCATTACTAGTTATATGTATATGTCACATCTGTAAAACATTATGCGTTAAAGCTCCATGTTTTCTTCTTCTTCTGTGTTTTATTTGAAGTGTTGATCCATCAGAAGATATAAAAACCATCTCAGTGTAGTTTTACATCTCCTCTCTCAGGCTTCGCTCTGGAGCTCTAGTAACAACAGGTCGGTGAGCCAATCAGAAGAGAGGAGGCTCTGAGCCTCTCTTCTGATTG
>NW_019525481.1:257652-258993 GCF_002814215.2 Seriola lalandi dorsalis
GTCAGTGCAGCAGGACGACGCTGACCCAGGTTCAGTGCCTTTGGGAGACCATGTATTTCTCTTGCTGGAGCTTCTGTATTGGCTCCCTGATCCTGAGCCACCAGACCAAGCAGAAGAAGGTTGTGGGACCTTCTTTTGTCAAGATGGACTTTCTTGTTGCCTCTGTTGAAGATCTGAACAGAAGCCAGAATTTGTTTCTGGCTTGTGAAACATTATCAGAAGTCTTGTGGACTGTGATTTTAGGATTAAATCCTGAGTCCTGGTCTGTGATGGGTCTTGTGTGGGATTGTGCTGATGGATTTCGTGCTTTGTCACAGGCGCTCTGTCGGTTCTCTCCCTCGCAGCCTGTGGAGGCTTGAAGAGACTCATTTATTAGACTCTTTCATATTTATTTCTGGTTTATGTCTTTGTCGAAGCAGCTCTCTCCCTTCATGTTTTGTTTGGTTCAGTTTGACGTGTAGGAAGTGGAGCAGGATGAAAGTGTGGAGGGATTTTTGACAAAATGTCAGATGATATTTTTTTTAACCTAGAAGAAGAAATTACATAACTGTTAGTTATCATTATGTGTGAACAGGCTTATGAAATCATTTATATGCTTTAGGAAAGTGATGATTTCTGTTTCGAAACACTTTGTGTTTCTGCATAAAGTCTTCTGTCAGGGCTTGTTTTCACAGATGAAAAAAAAAAGTTAGAAAAACCCTCAAAAAGTATTTTTATTTTTTCTCAAAACTCGAAGGTAAAAATCAAACTAACTGGTTCGTTCGTTGTTCCCAAAAGTTAATGTTGGGATTTGTCAAAGTCAGGGAGGTACTTGTACCTTTTGTAGTTCCAGTCCAAACATGGACTGTTGTAATCCGGTCCACACAAAGGTGGAGTTCATTAGGGCAGCTCTCATTCGGGCTCCGTTCACCTCCCTGAACTCGAAGCGACGGGCCGGAGGTAAGACAGATTTGTGAGATGAGGTCTGTATTGTTTCGGGTCTGTGGAGGAAGGAAGCGGATTAAACTGCTCCGGAGGAACAGCAGCGAGTTCTGACTGAGGAAAACAACTGTCCTTCCCTCCATCCCTCTATCCATCCATCCCTCCATCCATCCATCCCTCCATCCCTCCCTCCATCCATCCATCCATCCATCCATCCCTCCATCCATCCATCCCTCCATCCATCCCTCTATCCATCCATCCCTCCATCCATCCATCCCTCTATCCATCCATCCCTCCATCCATCCCTCTATCCATCCATCCCTCCATCCATCCCTCTATCCATCCATCCCTCCATCCATCCATCCCTCCATCCATCCATCCATCCATCCATCCCTCCATCCATCCATCCATCCATCCATC
>NW_019525481.1:259013-262430 GCF_002814215.2 Seriola lalandi dorsalis
AAAAACACTCAGAGAAACCAAATCCTGCAAGGTTTGGATGGTGGGTCCAGGTGGGCGGGGCTTGGTGACTGCTTTGTTGTGACATCACAAAGTTCCAGAAGTCCTGACGGCTGGTTTTAAGGCTCTGGTTCAGTTGTGTTTTGAGCTACATGCTAAAAATCTGCACGCTATACAAAAGTTCATCCAAGAGATTTTCAGTCAGGATCAAAGTGGTGGACTGACACCGCTCTAGCTAAATCTATCTCTTAAGACTTTCATGCTCACCACAGGATAAACCCTGCTGAAATATGTAGGTTACCTTTACTCTGAAAATACCTTCTGAGTGAGGATTTCAGTCTTGCAGAGCCGCTCGTGTGACTGCAGACTCTCTCTCTGCTGCAGCTCCACTACAATGCTCAGCTCCACTGAGAATCAATCATTAAAAAAAAAAACGAAAAGGTCACCGAGAGCAACTAAGATGATTTTCCTGGAATAATGCCCTTTCTCCCTCTGAGGCCATATGCACAAGTACAGAAAAAGCCGGAGGACTCAGCTCTCATAGTTCAGGTTATTCATGGTCACATATTAAATATAACAGTGAGTGAAAACTCCTCATAAATAGTTTGATTATGATTTGTGGGTTGAGGCAGTGGAGGAACTGTCAGCTACGCTTCCTTTTGCATTGTGAGATTTCTTCAGCGTTTATTTGCCTCTGTGCTGGATCTCCTTTTAATCACCTGATGCATTAACTCGGCGCCCCGCAGGATCTACCACAGACTCCCACACTCCAGGTTTCTGATCAATTAGTCAAATGGTGCACTTTGTGTCTGCAGAGCTTTTAGTGTGATTAATTAGACTCTGGGACGACCACAGAAGAATCATGAAAGTCGCCTACTCTTCATGAAAAAAGCCAATATTATTGAAAAAAATGGAAATGCCTCTTCCTTGAGAAAATGTTGCTTTTTATCCTCAAAAGCTTTTTGTCCAAAATACACAGACTCGACAGTCAAAAGAGGAACCAAATTATCAAGTGAAAAACACATTCATCACCTTTGGTTTAATGGAGACAGTTTGTTTTCAACATTTCCTCCAAACTAAAGGACAGAATAATTAGTTTGTCTCATCCAAAATGAGCCATAAGATACTTCCTGAACCTGATGCTCGTGTCCAGAGACGCAGCTTGTGAACTCAAAATGTGGCTCCTCCCCCTTAAGGGGGGGGTTTGCCATGACATCATCCCCATGTCATTCCCTGAACGATTAGCAATGACAAGAAGCACAGAGCTGTGCTTTGTGAGGTCACCACGACCACGACCTTTAACCCCCAAAATCTAATCAGTTCATCCTTGAGTCCAAGTGAACGTTTGTGCCAAGTACGGACGGATCGACAACCCGAAGACATAAAAACAATGGGGGATCAGTGACACGTCACGTCTCCGTCTGGCTGCTGATTGGTCGACTGGAGCCACTGCAGGATCATCAAACAGATGCAGGATCACATTCCCAGTAGATTTAGACTTTACAACCCTGTGATTCTACCTCATGTGCAGTGTGATGAAAAATAAAATGACGCTGATGCTGTGACATCCTGCCTCACACACACACACACACACACACACACACACACACACACACACACACACACACACACACACACACAGTCCTGTGTGAGAGGCTGTTTTTGGTCTGAATATCTACAGAGACATTTTTGCAAAACTAATAACGTCCACTTCCACCTTTGCTCCTTTACTTGCAGTGAACTGAGGGGAATTACAGGACTACTCTGTGGAGGTGTGTTTGCTCCAGGTACCAATAAAGAGATGAAATATCAGAGTCAGAGAAACTTTATTGATCCCTGCAGGGCACAGCACACAGTCTGGAAAGAGGAAGTAAAAATAGCAAACACTACTATTAACAGTTAATAATATTAAATAAATAAACAGGAAGTCGATAGAAAAATGCACAGATGCAAATGTGCAAAAAATATGATCCACAAAGTCCAGACTGAGTTTTAGATGCAAGGACTGCAGGATTTTAAATTGTCTGTTATTACAGTTCACATGATCGTTTCATATCCCATGTTGCAATGCATGCAGGGTAATCATCTCATTAATAAAGTAATCTAAGCGGTCAGTGCAGCAGGACGACGCTGACCCAGGTTCAGTGCCTTTGGGAGACCATGTATTTCTCTTGCTGGAGCTTCTGTATTGGCTCCCTGATCCTGAGCCACCAGACCAAGCAGAAGAAGGTTGTGGGACCTTCTTTTGTCAAGATGGACTTTCTTGTTGCCTCTGTTGAAGATCTGAACAGAAGCCAGAATTTGTTTCTGGCTTGTGAAACATTATCAGAAGTCTTGTGGACTGTGATTTTAGGATTAAATCCTGAGTCCTGGTCTGTGATGGGTCTTGTGTGGGATTGTGCTGATGGATTTCGTGCTTTGTCACAGGCGCTCTGTCGGTTCTCTCCCTCGCAGCCTGTGGAGGCTTGAAGAGACTCATTTATTAGACTCTTTCATATTTATTTCTGGTTTATGTCTTTGTCGAAGCAGCTCTCTCCCTTCATGTTTTGTTTGGTTCAGTTTGACGTGTAGGAAGTGGAGCAGGATGAAAGTGTGGAGGGATTTTTGACAAAATGTCAGATGATATTTTTTTTAACCTAGAAGAAGAAATTACATAACTGTTAGTTATCATTATGTGTGAACAGGCTTATGAAATCATTTATATGCTTTAGGAAAGTGATGATTTCTGTTTCGAAACACTTTGTGTTTCTGCATAAAGTCTTCTGTCAGGGCTTGTTTTCACAGATGAAAAAAAAAAGTTAGAAAAACCCTCAAAAAGTATTTTTATTTTTTCTCAAAACTCGAAGGTAAAAATCAAACTAACTGGTTCGTTCGTTGTTCCCAAAAGTTAATGTTGGGATTTGTCAAAGTCAGGGAGGTACTTGTACCTTTTGTAGTTCCAGTCCAAACATGGACTGTTGTAATCCGGTCCACACAAAGGTGGAGTTCATTAGGGCAGCTCTCATTCGGGCTCCGTTCACCTCCCTGAACTCGAAGCGACGGGCCGGAGGTAAGACAGATTTGTGAGATGAGGTCTGTATTGTTTCGGGTCTGTGGAGGAAGGAAGCGGATTAAACTGCTCCGGAGGAACAGCAGCGAGTTCTGACTGAGGAAAACAACTGTCCTTCCCTCCATCCATCCATCCCTCTATCCATCCATCCCTCCATCCATCCATCCCTCCATCCCTCCCTCCATCCATCCCTCCATCCATCCATCCCTCCATCCATCCATCCATCCCTCCATCCCTCCATCCATCCATCCCTCTATCCATTCATCCCTCCATCCATCCATCCCTCCCTCCATCCATCCCTCCCTCCATCCATCCCTCTATCCATCCATCCCTCCATCCATCCATCCCTCCATCCATCCATCCCTCTATCC
>NW_019525481.1:262724-264203 GCF_002814215.2 Seriola lalandi dorsalis
CATCCATCCATCCCTCCATCCATCCATCCCTCTATCCATCCATCCCTCTATCCATCCATCCCTCCATCCATCCCTCTATCCATCCATCCCTCTATCCATCCATCCATCCCTCTATCCATCCATCCATCCCTCTATCCATCCATCCATCCCTCTATCCATCCATCCCTCTATCCATCCATCCATCCCTCCATCTATCCATCCATCCCTCTATCCATCCATCCCTCTATCCATCCATCCATCCCTCCATCTATCCATCCCTCCCTCCATCCATCCCTCTATCCATCTGCTGGAGTGACTTTCAGTGTTGTTTAACTGTGTTTTAAGTGTATTTTAATATCCAAATGTGTCATGCAGAGCAAACAGAGAAGTCTGCAGAGCCTCACATTCTCCTGCGTCAACGTCAGTCAGTTAAAAACTTTAAGCACAAAGAGACGACCGAGCGGCTCAGATCAGAGCCGCCCCTGATCTGTTCATCCGTCCCCGAGGTCGGCCCCGCCTCGGCCCCCGCCTCGGAGCCGGCGACGATGCTGAGACGGGCGGGGAGGAGCGGGCTGGAGGGTGGAGGATTTGGCAGAGCGGAGGAACAGGTGGGCCCTCCGCAAACACACACACCACACTGCAGACCACACAGTAAACTGCTTCTCCAATTCATACACAAGAAGAAGAACTTCAGGATTTCAAGAGAGAGAAGCAGAAGCTGTATCCAGTGGAATGGACGTCGGCAGTTTGGAGGTTAATCTTTCTTTGCACTTTGTCTCCAGACTCATTAACTGCCAACGTTCCTGAAGATGCCGGATTTCAATATTAAGTCTTTTTTTTTTCTTTCTCCACATGGAGCAGATTCCCCGCCAGCTCCCGCAGATAACGCTGGAATCAGTTGAAGCCAACAGGATGAATGTAAAGTGGAACTCTGCAGGGATGTCTGCCGATAAGGTGGATGTATGTTCCAGCCACACGGCTGAGAGGACGACGCTTTCTCCCCTCGTGACACAAAGAGAAACACAGTCCAGTTTATATCAAGTACGGCACATGAAGCAAAGTCACTGATTTCTTTTTGTTGTTTGTTTTATCAGAGTATGAATAAATGTAATCAACCTCAGGCCTTTTTACTCTCCTGTGTCACTCGCACAAACTGCTTTTCTTGGTTTGTTGATTTAATAACAGCTGAGATCAGATCCTCACACGTGGCTCATCTGTCAGTCCAGTGCAGCGTGAGGTGAAGGCTGAACGTTCAGGAGAAGCTTTAAAAAGAGAAACTACCTTCAGCGCTGTTGTCTGCCGTCCCGACCGACTCTAACTCCACCTTTAGCTCCTGGGTCCCTGAAGTTGCTGCCGTAGAAACAGGCGGTAAGTTCTTCAGGTTCAACAGACAGTAAATAGGTCAAGGAGATTTTAAGTCAAATGTATAAATAATGCTCCTGGATTTAAATTTTTTCCCTAATTCAAATGTGATGAAGCTTCAATCAAGCACATGTGGGC